>NC_054708.1:57028163-57230663 GCF_016097555.1 Gigantopelta aegis | reverse complement strand
GAAATTGTATGGGGTGAAGGATGGATGGTTCTAATGGGGGAAATTGTATGGATGTGGCACCAGCAATCATGATACTTTGCCAAAGCTATGATATTAACAATATAGGGTGTAACTCCCAAGCTGTTTAGAATTCATTTTGTATTTAAATTGGCTCTTTACAAATAAAAAGGTTCATCAAAAGATAGAATACAACTTGGTTCACATGAAGTTGAACTACACAAGCCAGGTAAAACTTGTTAAAGACACTGATAAGACACACTTGACAAAATGAAAAATGTTTTGTCATGTTGGAAATGTATGTACACATCACCAATACCAACAGGTTCTCCGAGAAGGCAACTGAGGCATTTTACATCTTTTTGTGTTATTTTGGTTTGCATACATTTATCTAATATTACATACCGATAGTTGTCAAAGGTGGAAGGGCAGGGGGCAGTTCCCCAAATCTCTGAAGATTAGGCATTGGGCACAAAGCTTAATGGGGCAAATTAATATAAAACTGCCCTTCCCTTCCTGTTGCTGGAAGGAAATAGAAATGGTTTATTTAACAACACACTCAACACATTTTATTTATGGTTATATGACGTCGGACATATCGTTAAGGACAACACAGATATCGAGTGAGGAAACCCGCTGTCGCCACTTCATGGGCTACTCTTTTTGATTAGCACACTCCATAAACAGGATAGCACATACCATGGCCTTTGATGTACCAGTCGTGATGCACTGGCTGGAGCGAGAAATTAATAGCCCAATGGGCCCACTGACGGGAATCGATCCCAAACCAACGAGCACTTTACAACTGGGCTACATCTCACCTCTCCTGTTACTGGCTACTTCCATCAGTG
The DNA here is from genome assembly GCF_016097555.1 of Gigantopelta aegis. Taxonomy (NCBI): domain Eukaryota; kingdom Metazoa; phylum Mollusca; class Gastropoda; order Neomphalida; family Peltospiridae; genus Gigantopelta; species Gigantopelta aegis. The sequence continues at coordinate 57,229,815 of NC_054708.1, read as the reverse complement.
TATATACAACATAAGATAAACAAATCAAAAGTTCTTGGACCCTTAATTTGCCCACATTATCTTTTACAATCGGACATGGTCACCATTTAAATCTTAGCTACAACCATCACCAGACAGACCAGAAATAGGCCTTTGAATATAATTTTTATAAGGATCTACTTTTTGTCCCATCTAGCACAGTTTATTGCAAATAATTTTAAAATGTTTTAAGTTTGTTGAGAGTAGGAATAATTATTACTAAATCCCCCAAGTTTATATGATTGCTTTGGTTTTAAAATTATTTGCAAGTGTTCTGGACTGGACAAAAAACAGGACAACACATACCACAGCCTTTGATATTCTTATCATGGTTGCCCAGTGGTAAAGTGCTCGCCTGATGCACAGTAGATCTAGAATCGATTCCTATCAGCGGGCACATTGGGCCGTTTCTCATTCCAGCCAGTGTACCAGAAAGAAAGAAATGTTTTATTTAACGACGCACTCAACACATTTTATTTACGGTTATATGGAGTCAGACATATGGTTAAGGACCACACAGATTTTGAGAGGAAACCCGCTGTCGCCACTACATGGGCTACTCTTTCCGATTAGCAGCAAGGGATCTTTTATTTGCGCTTCCCACAGGCAGGATACCACAAACCATGGCCTTTGTTGAACCAGTTATGGATCACTGGTCGGTGCAAGTAGTTTACACCTACCCATTGAGCCTTGCGGAGCACTCTCAGGGTTTGGAGTCGGTATCTGGATGAAAAATCCCATGCCTTGACTGTGATCCAAACCCAGTACCTACCAGCCTGTAGACCAATGGCCTAACCACGACGCCACCGAGGCCGGTAGCCAGTGTACCATGACTGGTATATCAAAGGTCTTGGTAGTTGCTATCCTGTCTTTGTGATGGTGCATATAAAAGATCTTGTGCTACAAAAGGAAGAATATAAGTAAGTATTTGAATCTCTATCAAAATTACCAAATGTTAAAATCTAATATATGATGATTAATAAATCAATGTGCTCTAGTGGTGTTGTTAAACAAAACAAACTTTAACGGACTGGATGACACTATAGGGTGTATACTACCAAATGAAATCCCACAAACAATAGTATCATATGTGGCTAAAACTCCTACCTGCAGCATATCAGTCTATATAAACACCACAGATACAAGTTCTACCACCCGTCGCCCTTAAAGTAGGGACGAGATGTAGCCCAGTGGTAAAGCGCTCGCTTGATGCATGGTCAGTATGGGATCGATCCCCGTCAGTAGGCCCACTGGGTTATTTTTCGCTCCAACCAGTGCACCACAATTGGTACATCAAAGACTGTGGTATGTGCTATCCTGTCTATGGGATGGTGCATATAGAAGATCCCTTGCTGCTAATCGAAAATAGTAGCCCATGAAGTGGCGATATCAGGTTTCTTCTCTCAGTATCTGTGTGGTCCTTAACAAATGTCTGAGGCTGTATAACCGTAAATAAAATGTGTTGAGTGTGTCGTTAAATAAAACATTTCCTTCCTTCCTTCCCTTAAAGTACATCAGAAAAAATTTAGAGCCAAGCTGCTCATTTCAAATATAACGGGTACCGTCTAGGACTATCCTAGTTCCACACAAAATGTGAGTACTTTTTAATTTTTTTTACAGGTACCCAATACAGGTTTCAAGCACAAGGGTACTTGACACAGTGGTACTAGATGAAATGAAATGCCATACATTTTTTTGCCCAGGATGAAATAAAATTGCATACATATTTTGCAAAGATGGAGCTAACTTTTTTTTACAATCAATCAACATTTATCACCAATCACAGGACTTGTGGTGTTAATTACTCTATCAAAAGTTGGGTGCAACTCAAACTTTGACCCAGCCAGAAGTTATTTGGTTTTGTACTACCTATACAGAACAAACTAAAACACATTTTTGTTTTCATATGCTTTAATAAACTGATATATGTTACATCAACTGTAAATAAATAATTGCATAGGGACTAATGCTGAAAACACGGGGAAATGAACAGAAATCACACTTTTATTATTTAAAAAAAAAGTGATGCAGGTACATACAATTGTCTGCAAACACGTCTTCTCCATTTTTACTAATAAAACATGATTTAATATTTAATGACAAGGCTTTTTTTCTATACACAACCATAGACAATTAGACTTCACAAATGGTTCTCTATTTAACAACAAGGCATTTTCTAGTGCACAACCGCTGTAGATCACACAAAAGCTAAATGGTCAACTGTAGTCCAGAATAATTTACTTTACAAAAATCATATGCCGTCGGGTATGGCAATAGTAGTTATTTACTAGCCTAACATTGAACATCACTAGCCATGGGAGTGGGGCTACCATAATCTAGAAGCCCTGGGTTTGGCATTTAAAAAAGGTGTCTACAGTATTCGAAAATTAGGTTACACAAAGATTCATTCCATATATGGCAATTTTTTGGTTACATGGACCTTCATTCCACATATGGCAATCTTCCCGGTTACACGGACATTCATTCCACATATGGCAATCTTGCCCAGAAAGTCCAAGTCGACAAAGATAACATATCCCCACCAAAACCAAATAAATTATTGGTGTTCATTTACTGATCATTGAATTTGTTGAAAGTGTATGTGTGTGCACCCCAGGCACTCTCCCCCATGTATTTTCAAGTACGGTAATGTAAATTTGGGCTATTTGACAGGTCAACTATCATGCAAAATCTTACCTGTAACTCACATGAATAATTAAAGAAATGTTCAATAATGACACTGTTGAACACAACTGATGTTTGTAATGTGATCTCGAGACAATGGTAGCACTAGGGCAAAACAAACAAAAACACAACAACTTAACTTGAAATACTATAATAAAATACCACGAATTATTGAAATTTGGAATTAGTATTCAATCTGGATTGAGGATTTCTTATACTAAGCTACTGAAAGCTAAGCCTGATAATTCAAGGTAACCTTGTTAAGCTGCATCACTGTAGTTGAATTTATATTCTGAATGCTTAAATGTTGAAAAATTAGAAAATTTGTTCCTAATTTTCATCATTAATCATACTTACCTAGTACTAACACAACAACAATGCTATATGACCCCGAGTCATAACCTCCAAGGTCATCTAATATTTCATCTTACCGAAACTTTATTTACTAGTTTATAAAGTGTCGATATACTTTAAAATAGCAATGCACAGTATTATTGGTATACACACGATTCAAACAGGGACGGGATGTAGCTTAGTGGTACAGCACTTGCCTGATGTGCTATCAATCTGGGATCGATTCCCGTCGGTCGGCCCTCAGGCTATTTCTCGTTCCAACCATTGCTCCACAACTGGTGTAACAAAGGCCATGGTATGTACTATCCTGTCTGTACTATCCCTTGCTGCTAATAAAAAAAAGAGTAGCCCATGAAGTGGCGACAGCAGGTTTCCTCTCTCAATATCTGTGGTCCTTAAAACCATATGTCCGACATATTATAAAATGGGGAACCCAAAAATTCACAATACTCATCCCAAATTTTGAACGAACAAACCAAAGTATTCCACAAACAGACATTTTAGAGACTAGACTTTAATCTGGACAGTAAAAAAAAAAGAAGAAAGAAACAAAAACCCTCATACACCAGAAAACCAACCAACAAACAACTGCATGTGTTTGTTGTATTTTGTAGAATGTTACAACCTAAAACAATAACGTCACATACAATTATTTTGATTAGTTGTGTATTGTTACTCAACTTCATTTACATCACACTCTTATTCTTTTAACAAAGTCCTGTAATTACCATGCATAAGACACCAGATAGCTCACGGTCAGGGGTCAAAACCCATCCCTGTTCCAAGAAAAAACTATTTAAAACATATTTTCTGGGGGAGTATGGCCCAACCCCCTGCGACCCTAAAACCTTTGCTCGCTCTCATCTGCACAATTTCCTGCACATGCATCTGTAGTTGTATTTGAAATGTGTCCAAGTGTTGTTAAAGATATTCCCTTTTCTTTACAATACTAGTATCTTTGTTGATTGTGCATTAATGTATTCCTCACCTATTCATGTTTATTTTAACAAGTAGTTTGTGGAAATAATATTTAGAACTGTCTGACAGTATGATGCATGCTACCTTGCTTTTAACAGAAGCTAATGCCATTACGGTAATCTGAAACAGTGGTAGAGTATTTTTTTATTATTATTATTATATGCTCTAACTTGTCCAGAGTGTAAAACATTTTTATATTTTTCAAATGTAAAAAAGAAAGAAAAGAGAATGATCTCACTGAATCTATTACAATTTTGGATCAGCAATACACCGCATGGCAAAGGGTAGGATGTAGCCCAGTGGTAAAGCGCTTGTCTGATGCACGGTCGGTCTAGGATTGATCCTCATTGGTGGGCCCATTGGGCTAATTCTCGTTCCAGCCAGTGCACCACGACGACTGGAATATCAAAGGCTGTGGTATGTGCTACCCTGTATGTGGGATGGTGTATATAGATCCTGCTTCTGCATATTCTGCAAAACATTATCTTACTTAACATGTTTTAAATATGAAGTATTATATGGTTAAAGATATTTGGAATGATCTTCAGCCAAATTATTTCAAATTTAGTTTGGCCTTTGGAAAAAATAATAAATTCATAGAAACATAATTATTTTAGACAAAAATTTATTGTAAGATATTATAAAACATTACAATGTCCACAAATGCATAGGCTATAGAGATATTCATATTCTAAACAAGAAAATGTAAGTAAAATGTAATTTTAATAATGTAATAATATTTTACTTGCCAAAAACCTTTTAAAATGGCTGCAAACTCAGGATAGTCACTTTAAGACTGTGGCAACAAAGAACAATGTTTTGTTACACCCACTACAGGTATTTTAGTTTATAGAAGGTAAAACTAGTATACCCTTAAAGTCATTATTGATAACAATGTTGCACAGTGTAAAACAATCTTGCATTAGTAGACTTACCTCGAGCTTTCCACAGAAATGCTTTGTTCAAATTTAAGAACAATTCCAAATTTCAATAATCCATTTTTCAAATATTACACATAAACAATAAAACAACACAAAATCACTGACTACCGAACTCTCAAAAAGGACAAAATGAGCAATAAAACTATTCCTAGATTCAAGGATGCAGATGAAAAAGCATAAATAATACCTTCAGCGATCAACAAAAGATGGTGAAACAGTAATGTTAATTCTAAACAAAAGATTGGAAACTACATGTACCAATATGGATACCATTTTCACTGACATTTGTATGCAAGTTACCATGTACTAGTAATTATATTTTACATGATTTGTAAGAAAATGTCCAAGGAGAATAATCATCAAGTAATTAAGTTATTTTTGACAAATAAAGTTATTATTATTTATTAGTCCTTCATATCTGTGATGTGTGATTGCACTTGCCCGTTGTACAGTCTTCATATCTGTGATGTGTGATTGCACTTGCCCGTTGTACAGTACTGTACCTTAATTTCATCTCATGAGCAGTACCAACGTGTCACGTGGGCATGCACTTTGCACTGTCACCACAAGAAATTACAGAGCAGGTTTGTTTCGCATCGAGGTGTCAGGTTTCTTCGTGCAGCGTTGGTACTGGTTAACATGGAAGTTTAAAGTCATGACTGGACTCAAGAATAATCAAATTAAAGCTCTGTGGCATTAGATTTAGGAAAACAAATTGTATTGTAGACAGTTGACTGACTACCATTTGGTTGTCTGTGATTGCCGAAGTATTACACACAGTCCACTCTAGCCCTCCCTTACAACATATCAATAAGGGGAGGGCTAGAGGTGACTCGAGCAATTGTACACCAAAACATATGCCAATAATACGCCACCTGCTAGTTGTTTGAAAAAGATATCGCTTGAGCCACATCCAGCCCCAGTACTTGTTTCATCTCTCACCCAGCCAGCGGCAGTGTCAGAAGTTACACCTGGACATTAATTTGATATAGGCATGTAAACTGATACATCCATTATTTACATGTATTATCATGCATTAATCACTCACCTGCAGAATCTAGCAGATGAGCAGTTTATAATTCTTCTAATACTTTTTTTAGGACTTCTATTAAGGTTATTAGATTATTATTAAGAACCACTTATCAATGACTCACTCAATAAGGAAGAATAATTCAGATTTTTTTTTTACTGTTATTTATACATTGTACATAAAAAGAGAAACACAAACCAGAACCAATGTTTACCCTTAATGACATTATTTCTCACGACCAGCAAGTTCTAAGATTAACACTATTGTTAGCGAAAAACACTAATTCCACAGAATTAAATGTCCTACCTACCATAAACATTTTCAGTGCACTGTGATGAACTTCCATACATGCAACTATAAACCTCTGTAATTAATTAACTGTCCACGGCAAAAAACATGTCATTGAAAAAATTGAATATAGTCTAAGGCAAAGAAGTGCCATGATGAATTAAAAACTTAATCTCCATGGTATTGCCGATTGCTGTGGGTAATTGCAGGGGTCAAAAATTTAATGCAAAAGTTGACGCCATCTCCACTGCCGCCATAAAAGTAATGCTTATATCTTGCCTTTTTACTTCGTAAAGGCGAGAAATCGTTTACAAATCATCAGTAACTTGAATGAATAGGGATTTAGGAAAATCCACAGAGCAATGAATTAAACATATGAAAATCTATGTGAATGAAATAAATAAAGCAAACACATTGAGCATACATGGATCTCTAACTAAGCATTAACACATTTTAAATAAATAAATGATAGTAACAAAAACCACCAGTACATGTATACAGAAAATGTTAACAAACTAACTCCTTTTTTATATTTGTAGAGATCAATTTGTGTTTTGTACTTAAGCTAGTGAAATTGTGTGACAGGAAGAATTTAAAAATAGTAACTGTTGTTTAATAGTAGAAAAATAGTTGTTTAATAAGTTGGTATCTTTTAGTTTTACAATCTAGCAGTTAATGAGTATTCTCTATTGTTGATGTGTTGATGTGAACAAATTTAGATGTTCCTAACAAACAACTTTATCCACTGCAATTCAACCCACCATTTTAGTGGTAGGCCAGTCACGTTGTCATTCTCTATATCATATTTTAAATCGCTCTTTATTAAAAATTCCATATTATTACTGTTTTTAACTTTTAAATTCATTTATTTATTTAACAGATTCTGTACTGAGTTTTATATTATTTTTTGTCAGTTTTATATTTACAAATGTAGATTTTCGTTTGTTTTAAAAAGATTCCTTTTATAAAAAATAAATTAAAGAAAAAAGTGCATATAAAATACATGTACTACGATAAACCAGCCAGTGCACCGCAACTGGTATATCAAAGGCCGTGCTATGTACTACATGTATCCTGTCTGTAGGATGGTGCATATAAAAGATCCCTTTCTAGTAATGGAAAAATGTAGTGGGTTTCCTCTCTAAGACTATATGTCAAAATTACCATATGCTTGACATCCAATAGCCCATGATTAATCAATTGCTCTAATGATGTCGTTAAACAAAACAAACTTTTTTTTTCTTTTTTTTTGTACTATGATAAACCTTTGGTATAAAACGTTCTGCTTCTTTTAAGCAAAATGCCCAGTTCTAGATACTTAGAATCACAATGCACAACAACAACAAAATGAATCCAGAATTACACATAATACATTTCCAATGGACAAAACTTCATGGAGAATTCCATCACAATGAGGATGACAAACAATGGTCGACTATAAAATGTTAAAAAATCTCTACTATCTGGAACTGAAATGGGAAACGGTATTCATGGACATTCAGCTTGTTATCCCAGCAGGGCACCTTCGTGCCTGCCGACAGTGAAATGAAGAAGACGGGCCACACAACTCGTACAATAGCCCCACAGCGAAGATGCGCTCACCCCGGGCCAGTGAACATGCTGCTTCGTTTGAAACCCCCCCCTGACTGTCTGGTCCCACCCATTTCTCTAAAGCTCAGTATCCATCATTGTTCCATGTGATGTTAAATTCGGGGTATTTACGTAGTAACAGAGCGTGTGTTATTGAGTGGTCCGCTCGCCCGTATTGCTGCAAGAAGAAAAGAATAAGTAAATGTATGATCAATTGAATTGAATAAGTAAAAGAAGATTAAATAACTGTTATATAAATTTAAAAAAATTTAACAAGCATTCTGAGAGTATTGCTAAAGCAATACATGTCCCCTACAGAGCCCAACAAATGTTTGTATTTCCTAAGTTCAAAGGCCATAACTCTGTCAAAAATGGGTAAATCACCATGAAAGTCAAAAATGGGTAAATCACCATGAAAGTCAAAAATGGGTAAATCACCATGAAAGTCAAAAATGGGTAAATCACCATGAAAGTCAAACTTGATCTGTAACAGTACTTGATAAAGCAATACACAAAAGTTCAGCTCAATATCTTGAGGCATTGTGGGTAAAAACATCCGGAAAACTACATATGGGACAAACGGATGGACAGACACACAGGACGGAGATGAAACCTATAGTATAGTACCCTCCAGTTGAATCGGTATGGGACTAATAAGAGATAAAATCGTTGCTTTACATAAATTCTGAACATAAACTTGCACTATTGGACACGCGTGTCACTCCATTTTTAATTGTCCTGTCTAAGATGTGCCCATCCCACCCAAATACTTCTTCTACATGTAAGTGTCGAGCAATGTATTTCAATGGTCTCTGATTAAACAGCAAACCATCCACTCGATTAAAACAAAACTGTCAAAAATGTCAGTGTGTTAAACTCATGAATAAATGATTTTATTGACATAGTCACGCATATTGTACATGCAGTTCTAAATTAATTTATCTCATTAGCACAATATACAAAGGGCAGGACGTAGCCCAGTGGTAAAGCTCTCGCTTGATGCACAGTCAGTCTAGGATTGATTTCCGTTGGTCGGCCATGGTATGTGCCATCCTGTCTGTGCATAAAAGATATCCCTTTCTACTAATGAATAAATGTAGCAGGTTTTCTCTCTAAGACTACATGTATATCAAAATTACCAAATGTTTAACATCAAATAGCTGATGATTAATAAATCAATGTGCTCTAGTGGTGTCGTTAAACAGGACACATTTAACTTAGGCTTAACACATTGGTATGAATGCAACAATGTTTTACCTGTGAATAACCATATACTTGAATTTTCTTGTGATGAGGTTCCATGTGGATTCTTCCGCCGCCCACACATTCACAGTCTAAGCCTTTATCTTCTATTGCAGATGATACTTCATCATAAATATCAGCTGAAAAATAAAATCACACAATTCACAGGAAACAGTCGACCATTGTTAAAACAAGCATCATCATACAACACAGATATTAAGCACTGCACCATTGTATATTAAAACGTAGTGGTATAGTGGTTAGTCAACCATTGTTCAAACAAACATCATCATACAACACAGATATTAAGCACTGCACCATTGTATATTAAAACGTAGTGGTATAGTGGTTAGTCAACCATTGTTAAAACAAGCATCATCATACAACACAGATATTAAGCACTGCACCATTGTATATTAAAACGTAGTGGTATAGTGGTTAGTCAACCATTGTTCAAACAAACATCATCATACAACACAGATATTAAGCACTGCACCATTGTATATTAAAACGTAGTGGTATAGTGGTTAGTCAACCATTGTTAAAACAAGCATCATCATACAACACAGATATTAAGCACTGCACCATTGTATATTAAAATGTAGTGGTATAGTGGTTAGTCAACCATTGTTAAAACAAGCATCATCATACAACACAGATATTAAGCACTGCACCACTGTATATTAAAATGTAGTGGTATAGTGGTTAGTCAACCATTGTTAAAACAAGCATCATCATACAACACAGATATTAAGCACTGCACCATTGTATATTAAAACGTAGTGGTATAGTGGTTAGTCAACCATTGCTCAAACAAACATCATCATACAACACAGATATTAAGCACTGCACCATTGTATATTAAAACTTAGTGGTATAGTGGTTAGTCAACCATTGCTCAAACAAACATCATCATACAACACAGATATTAAGCACTGCACCATTGTATATTAAAACGTAGTGGTATAGTGGTTAACCATCAAGACTTGAGGCTGGTAGGTACTGGGTTCACATCTTGGTACTGGCTCCCACCCAGATTGAGTTTTAATGGTATAGGACCACCAGATTGACTTCTCTCTACCCATTAACTAACCTACATGTACTGTTCTGGACAAACAACCCAGATAGCTAGCCACGGTGTATTCCCAGGACAGCATGCTTGAACCTTAATTGGATATAAATCAAGTTAAAATCTAACAAAATAAAATTATTGGGCATCATACATGTATCTACGTTTTAATTAAATGAGGTGTACATCTCTTTCTGTCTCTCTCTCTCGCACTTTCCATCTTATAAATATCATAGAAAGCATTAACATATTCAAATAGTATATTTTAGATACATTGTTTAAATATGTATTCTGTAAGGCAGTGACCATAGTTCCTCATCCTCAACCTTAGGTGCAAAAAAGTAGTCTAGATTACAAAAATCTATATTATACTAAATATGTTGATGGTTATAAAGGCAAGCATTAAATCCACAAATATTAAATATGTTGACAATTATAAACATATTGATTGTAAATCTCTAAAATATTACAAATACCAGTATTGATGATTTATAACATTTAAAAATAGTAAATATACTGATGATTAAATCACAATTTTGGGAGAGGGGATAACAGAAAAATACAAATAAATGTTCTTTCTAATTTAACAAGAATTCCGTGGAATTAAACGTCTCAATGTCACTGATGGTTGCATCCATAGATATTCATCTCAATGTAAGTTTAAAAATTGGTTATACAAAATAAACTTTAAAAAAAAAAAATTAAAAAAAAAAAAAAAATAATAATAATAATTTTTTAATACATTTTGTATTTGCATTTAGATGAGCATCCAGAGATGTGACTATAAACCAAGTTTCACTGATCTAGGACTCATAGTTTCTGAGAAACAAAGTTAAACGTAAAACTTTAATGTTGAGCTAAACATAAAAGTTGCCACCATTATTGTTACTACTAGTTCTACAACCGCCAAAAACAGTACTAATATCTCTATATCTGGCCTTTTCACTTTGTAAAGATAAGATAAAAATGTCCTTTTTGTCTTGACAAGAGCCTATACAGCTTGAGAAATTAAATGAAATGGTTTATTTAACGACGCATTCAACACATTTTATTTATGGTTATATGGCGTTGGACATATGGTGAAGGACCACACAGATATTGAGAGAGGACACCTGCTGTCGCCACTTCATGGGCTACTCTTTTTGATTAGCAGCAAGGGATCTTTTATATGCACCATCAGATAGACAGGATAGCACATACCATGGCCTTTGATGTACCAGTTGTGGTGCACTGGCTGGTGCAAGAAATAGCGCAACGGGCCCACTGATGGGGATTGATCCTAAACCGACATGCATCAAGCGAGCGCTTTACCACTGGGCTACGTTTCGCCCCCCAGCTTGAGAATATCCTACATTACGGTGACAAGACATTATTTTTTTAAAACGGTTCCCTTGGTTACTTAATTCAAGCTACATGTTGATTATACTCTGGCAGAAATTACATGTAACCCGACAACACACGCACTGTGAACCGAATGAACCAAGACCAGAGCTGTTAAACTATTCCAAGATGAAACTCCTTCCTTCAGTAATGCAAGCAATAACACAGTCGTGCTTCATTAACATATCAGCCATATTTGTTTTAGCCAACAATTTTTGTACTTGTGATGAGGATGATACAACAAATAGCAGCTACTGAGAGAGAAATGAAAAAAAGAAGAAGAAACTTCCTCCTCCTGTTAGTACAGCTTTTAGCAATTTGTGAGTGATATTATCTCCTTCCACTCCAAGTTGTGTATGTTTGCTTGCTTTGGCTAATGCTGTGAGACAGGTGTGTTGGAGCAACATTACATAATAAATATCTCAGTTGTTAAGAAAATATTCTCCAAAGCTCGAAAAAAACAAAACCCCTCCATTCAGGAAGGATGGAAAATGATGAGATGTTTGTGTAATATGAATGGAAAATCCAGGACGGACCAAACTGATAAAACACTGACAAAGTAACGACAAAACCAGCTCCCCCATTCAGAAGTCTGATGTACGAGTATGTGCAAGGCAAACTAATCTGGGTTGAAATGCGGGATCAATAAAATGGGGGGGGGGGGGGGGGGGGGGGAAATTACTTTTCTAAAATGGGAATGATTTTATTTTAACGTGATCCTCTCTGTCCTTCATATATGAGGTGTGCAATCACGCATCTCACGTATTACTTTTAATTTAATTTTATCTCAGAAGTGCTATCATCCACCTAGAGTTATGGTAAAAATGTACCTCCCGCTGGTTGTTGTGAAAGAAGCTGCTTTAACCAAAACCATCCCTAGTGTTTGAATATCATTATTACAAACTGAAGTGATTGTTCTATGTGTGCTATTCAACATTTCTATTTGTCAATATACATGCAAGCTTCACTCTGTCCCGGGTCGGGCCCCCGTCTATCCAGGGACGGGACCCGGGACAGACATGCTCAAAACCTTCGTGGTATACGAGCATGTTAAAATTATCTGTTCCGCTCATTCATTCACTCATTCCTCTGTCCCGGGTTGGGCCCCGTCTATCCAGGGACAAGACCCGGGACAGACATGCTCAAAACCTTCGTGGTATACGAGCATGTTAAAATTATCCACTCCGCAAGCTTCACTCAAGATTGTTTCCCATTGTTAAAACGTTAAAATGTTTTTTGTTTAATAACACACACTAGAGCACATTGATTTATTAATCATTGACTATTGGATGTCAAATATTTGGTAATTTCAACATTATGTCTTTAAAAGGAAACCTGCTGCATTTTTTCATTAATAGCAAGGGATCTTTTATATGCACCATCTCACAGAGTGGATAACACACACCAAGGCCTCCTTTGTATACCAGTCATGGCTGGAATGAGAAATAGCTTAATAGCAATCCACACACACACACCCAACCCCCTGATGCGGATCGATTCCAGACGTGCATTAAGCGAGCACTTTACAACTGGGCAATGTCCCGTCCCATTTCCTATGGAACATAAATTGCTCACCTGAAGCTTATGAGGAAGGTGACTTACAACTCACCTGATATTTTGAAAGAAAAGAAAGAAAGAAAGAAAGAAATGTTTTATTTAATGACGCACTCAACACATTATATTTATGGTTATATGGCGTCAAACATATGGTTAAGGACCACAAAGATATTGAGATAGGAAACCCGCTGTTGCCACTTCATGGGCTACTCTTTTTGATTAGCAGCAAGGGTTCTTTTATATGCACCATCCTACAGACATGTTAGTATACTACTCAAAAGAATTTAAGGGTCAAAAATTTATAACCAAATAAGTTTCAGAGTGTATTAGATTGATGATGTAAACTACACCAAATTTTTTATTTATTGTTCCATATTTACAAAAAACCACAAATAAACGTCACTGTATACAAGAAAGTCACATGACATACTGTCAAAGTTGAAGGTTGTCAAACATGGATTTTACACATTAGAACATTCGTTTAATAGTGTGTGAATCCACCCCTGGCGCGAATACACTCGACACATCGTTGCCTCATGCTGTTGATCAGACGTTTGAAGAACTCTTGGGGAATGGCCTGCCACTCTGCCATAAGAAGTTGACCCAGATCATGAAGGCTGGCCGGAGGGGCATGGTTATCCCGAACTCTCCTGCCTAATTCGTCCCAGGCATGCTCTATTGGGGCCAAGTCAGGCGAATATGCTGGCCAATCCATCCTGGCGATACCTTGTTGTCTGAGAAAGTCCGTTACCACCCTGGCGCGGTGGGGTCTGGCATTGTCATCCTGCATAACTGCCCCGCCGCCAATCTGCTGAAGGCCTGGGAGAACCAACGGCCGGATAATCTCATTCAGATAGCGGATTCCATTCAGATAGCGGATTCCATTCAGATTGCCATCCACCACATAGAGGGGGGTCCTGTGGTGGATAGAGATGCCGCCCCACACCATGACGCTGCCACCACCGAACCGGTGACGTTGTCTAACGTTAACGTCAGCGAAGTGCTCCCCAGGACGTCTGTAGACACGAACCCGACCGTCGTTGAACTGGAGACTAAACCTGGACTCATCAGTGAACATCACTCGACCCCACTGAACACGTTGCCACCGCAGATGAAGCGTGCACCAGTGACGTCTGGCCGTTCTGTGACGTGGTAGGAGTGGTGGTCGAACAGCCTGGTGACGGCAGCGTAGATTACTGTCTCTCAGACGATTGTGTATGGTTTGATCAGACACTCGAGTTCCAGTCGCAGTCCGCAGATTGTCACGTAATCGGCGTGCAGTGGTTGTGCGTTGACGTAGAGCCATATTGGTGATGTAGTGGTCCTCTCTATTTGTAGTGCTTCAGGGTCTTCCCGAACGTGGACGATTTCGAACAGAATTCATTGCTTGGTACCGTTGCCACAATCGGCCAACGATACTCTGACTGACACCAAGTCTCAGAGCAACATTTATTTGCGTATTGCCATCCTGAAGCCAAGCAATAGCCCTTCCTCGATCTTCAATAGTCAGTTGAAGTCGTACCATTGTCGAATTTGGAGTGTGCACCGTACACGAACGCAAGCTCCAATTATACGGAAATTCAGCATTGGGAACATCGAATACACGTGCAAAGCGTGCAAATGAAGCGCTTTGTGAAAAAGCAAATTATGGGCACTTAGCAGACCTTTCGCTTTCGCCCTAATTTACGTGCAAATGTAAGCATGTTTTCGCCATTAGAACTAGTCGACAGTGTCAATGACAGTGGATTTTAATTCATTTATGGGTTGCTTAGACCCACTTTCGTCAAAATGGAATAATACCATGCGTGACATTATGGTCTAGCTAATATAATTGACATTCAGAAAATAATGTCGAAAATATCGTCTGACCCTTAAATTCTTTTGAGTAGTATATATACCACAGCCTTTGATATACCAGTCTTGGTGCACTGGCTGATACAAGAAATAGCCCAATGGGCCCACCGATGAGGATCGATCCCAGACCGACTGCGCTCAAGCGAGCACTTTACCATGGGGCTATGTCCCATCCTCGATATTTTCAAAGGTGAATGACTGTCATCTACATCCATGATACTCTTAACAGAAACCACTTCTTCTGGCATTATGAGTATTAACCTGCTCACCATTATGAGTTGCAAGATGGCCTGTTACATTTTACATCATGCTTAACAGCATTAAAAATATTTGCTGAATATGTATAATTTTTTCACAAAGGAATAACAAGATTTTTGAAATAAGAATGCAGTCTTCCCAAAGGCTGCTTTAAAACAACACGTTAAAAGTCACAGACCCTAGTTTCAACCTAAGTTTTGGATAATCTATGAACATGTACCAGTAATACATTTGGATTCAGTTACAAACACTGAAACAAGTCTGTGATGTGATCAAAGCAAGGGAAATTAATTTTCATCTTATTCTTTTCGATCATCTGATGAAAATTACCATACCCACGAAAAGCTCAAAATTTTGAATTCAAGAATTAAATAACATACCATAAACAACATGTAAATGACTTGAAAATATTCTTTACCAAATGTGCCATACATGCAATGATGCGAGGAAATCAAAACCACTAATGCCAATGCCAAAGGAGTTAACGTGCACATTCAGAACAAGCTGTTGTAGTGCACGCCTGTTTGGGCACGCGAGCCGGCCTCAGCTGGCTCCTCTGTCCAGGACAGGAAAGGATTTGGGGGGGGGGGTGGATGGTGAAGGAGGGACCGCCTGCACTGGCAGGTGCAAGGGAGCACCAGTAGTCCAACCGAGGTTGGTAACAGGCGGGAGGTGATATGGTGCTATGTAATTTGGAATGTCCCGTAGGATTAAGCCAAAGAGAATTGATGCACATTTTAATGAAGGTAATTTGGTGCAATTTTGATGGTCGTTCAAATGTAAATGGTACAGAGCTACGTATAGGTTTTGATTTTAGTAGGCCAAGAGTAGCTCGTATCAAAACCACTTACTGAGTCATCTATTTGAGGTGGAAAAATAACATGTAAAGACTGAGTCATCCATACTGTAACTACAAACATTTAACTAATTTGTGTGTTGTGACTTATGCTAACTTATTTACATGTAGTAGTCCAGGAATAAATAAGAAAGAAAAGAAAAAAAGAAAGAAAGAAAGAAATGTTTTACTTAACAACACATTCAACACATTTTAATTATGGTTAAGGACCACACAGATAATGAGAGAGGAAACACACCATCATCAGTCCATGGGCTATTCTTTTCTATCAGGGCTTCTAGATTATGGTAGCCCCACTCCCTTGGCTGGTGATATTCAATGATGGGCTAGTAAATAACTACTATTGCCATGCCTGACGGCTAATGAAATTTGTCCCCCCCCCCCCCCTCCACCACCCAATGTTCGTCTTTTTAAGCTCTATCTCCCTCTCTATCTCTGATTATTACTATTAATTAGTAAAATTGTATTAACTTAAAAGTAAAGTAGGGCTTGTGAATTTTTAACCTTGGCTAGTAAATTTTAAATATCACTGATCGCATGGCTAGTGGATTTTATAAAAATTCTAGAAGCTCTGTTTTCTATCATCAACAATAAAAGAGATCTTTTATATGCACCATCCTACAAATAGGATAGTACATACCACGGCCTTTGTTACACCAGTTGTCGAGCACTGGCTGGAACGAGAAATAGCCCAATGAGTCCATCGATGGGGGATCAATCCTAGACCAATCTCGTACCATGCAAGTGCTTTACCACTAGGCTACGTTCTGCACTAAGACGAATATCAGAGTTATGACACATTTTATAATGTAGGTTGCTTTATACAGTACTGAACAAAATAATGACTAAATCATTTTTTGCCTACATGTCTTTTGCTAAACCAGCAGGACAATTTTAAACAAAAGGAGGCGTACATGTATGCTTGACCCATTCAAAAACACCATGCCTATAAAGCTACCTAACAATGATGTGTTAGTAATCAATAGCAATACATTTTTAAATCTTATCTGTTGCCATGTGATGATTCATTATGAATTTCATAATCAATTATCTGTTACATAGTGATGTTCCAGTGATCGATTATAATCTAAAATTGATCAGTTTGGCTCTAATGGTGTGATGATCGATTATAAAAATCGACAATCAATTGTGTGGGAAAATGTTAGCTGTAATTGTCCTTCTAGTTTACATTCCTGGAATTGATGTAAATATGTTGGGGAAGGTGTTTTGGTTCATGTGTACATAAAGAAAAATTATATTAAATAGTTATTTGTAGGATCGGTCAACATGACACTTGGTATATGGTGCTTATTAGCTATTGGATGCCAAACATTTGGTAATTCTGACATATAGTCTAAGAGAGGAAACCTGGAAAAGATATTTGCCTGTTACCCCCCATTATACTAATACATGTATACAGAGGGAACCCCCAGAGGGAATGCCACCCTAATCAAAAACTAACCCAAACTCTAACCCTAACAACAGGTTGAATATTTTACTGAAACATGCTACATTTTCCCACTGGTAGCAAGAGATCTTTTATATGCACCATCCCATAGACAGAACAGCACATATCATGACCTTTAATATACCAGTACTGGTATTCTGACTGGAACGAGAAATAGCCCAATGTGCCCACCGACGGGGATCAATCCTAGACGACTGCCCATCAGGGTAGTGCTTTACCACTGGGATATGTCCAGCCCCTTTGAGATATCACTACACAATCACAACAAGATAAACAGTTGTTATTAATCAAATAGTTTGCAACTGCAGCTGATCAAAATTTTGAAAACAAATTGTTCCCTGTTACATGTTGGTGCACAGTCGTAATGAAGGTCATTTTCAAAGTGCTGTCATTGGTGCGGAATACGGAAAATGGATCCACTAAAAAATCCTTTCTATGGCTATCAATACCAGGAGCCCATTTTATGTGTCAGTTTAATGCATTCTGTGTCTGCACCAAGACTGTGCAATAACCAGCACAGATGGAAAATGGTTCTAATTCAAATCGTTAAATTCATATATATTCTAATTGATTGCGTCATTTGAAAGGTCATCACTTGTTGCAAACTGATGATCGATGAAGTAGTTCCAACTGATTTTCACCACTGGTGAGCAAGAAAATCCATTACATCCATTATCGTACAGTTTGTCAGCTTGACATCTGGGAAATGATCAATACACCAAAAGGACGTGGGCAGGAATTACATGAGTATCATGACATGGTTACATGATTACCATAAATGCTATATTCAAATATAAGATCTGCTGGCATAGTGTTTTAAATAATCATTCATTAAGAAATACTCACTTTGTTAACTAAATTAATGAATAATAATTCTTAAAAAACCTCTTTTACTGAAGCAAAAATATCCATCCTGCATTGCCAAAATGTCTATGACTAAAACCTCAGCAGCTAAATTGTCCTACATTTAGATTTAGGCTTTAATAGCCGTGAGACTTTACCTTTAGCAGGTTAACAGCTGTCTGACCCCACCTTTAATAGGTCAACAGCTACCCAACCCTGCCTTTAGTAGGTCAGCAACTCTGACCCCCGCCTTTAGTAGTCAACAACTGTCTGACCCCACCTTTAGTAGGTCAACAGCTATCCGACCCTGCCTTTAGTAGGTCAACAGCTGTATGACTACCGTTTGTAGATCAAGTTGTCTGACCCCGCCTTTAGTAGGTCAACAACTTATGACTTTGCCTTTAGCAGGTCAACAGCAGTCTGACCCTGCCTGTAGATCAACAGCTGTCTGACCCCACCTTTAGTAGATCAACAGCTGTCTGACCCCCACCTTTAGTAGGTCAACAACTGTATAACTTTGCCTTTAGCAGGTAGGTCAACAGCAGTCTGATCCTGCCTTTAGTAGGTCAACAGCAGTCTGACCCTGCCTTTAGCAGGTCAACAGCTGTCTGACCCCGCCTTTAGCAGGTCAACAGCTGTCTGACCCCCACCTTTAGTATGTCAACTGTATGAATTTGCCGTTAGCAGGTCAACAGCAGTCTGACCCTGCCTTTAGTAGGTCAACAACTGTCTGAACCAGCCTTTAGTCGGTCAACAGCTGTCTGACCCTGCCTTTATAGTAGGTCAACAGCAGTCTGATCCTGCCTTTAGTAGGTCAACAGCTGTCTGACCCCCACCTTTAGTATGTCAACAACTGTATGACATTTGCCTTCAGCAGGTCAACAGCAGTCTGACCCTGCCTTTAGTAGGTCAACAACTGTCTGAAGCAGCCTTTAGTCGGTCAACAGCTGTCTGACCCTGCCTTTATAGTAGGTCAACAGCAGTCTGATCCTGCCTTTAGTAGGTCAACAGCAGTCTGACCCTGCCTTTAGTAGGTCAACAGACATCAGACCCTGTCTTTAGTAGGTCAACAGCAGTCTAACCCTGCCTTTAGTAGGTCAACAGCAGTCTGACCCTGCCTTTAGGTAGTACTAAACCAAATAACTTCCGGCTGGGTCAAAGTGCGAGGTGCACCGAACTTTTGATAGAGAAGTGAACACCACAAGTTCTGTGATTGGTTATAAATGTGAGTGTGTTGGTTGTAAAAAATAATAGTTTCATCTGGGTAAAACAAAAGTGCAATTTTATTTCATCTAGTACCAATGTGTCAAGTAGCCTTGTGCTTGAAACATGTATGGGGTACCTGTAAAAAAAAGTACTCGAATTTTGTGCGAAACTAGGGTAGTCATAGATGCTACCCGTTATCTCAGAAACGAGCAGCTTGACCCCTATTTTTTTCTGATTCACTTTAAGTGTAAGGGGTGGTAGTATTTATATCCGTGGCGTTTATGTCGGTTGATACGTTGCAGGTAGGAGTTTAATCACATATGTTACTATTGTCGTCTATGGGATTTGATTTGGTAGTATACACCCTATAGCACATATTCAGTGCATAATAAAAAATATTATGATTTTGTCATTTTATTTAATTAAACTATACTGGTTGATAA
Organism: Gigantopelta aegis; assembly: GCF_016097555.1. Classification (NCBI taxonomy): domain Eukaryota; kingdom Metazoa; phylum Mollusca; class Gastropoda; order Neomphalida; family Peltospiridae; genus Gigantopelta; species Gigantopelta aegis. The sequence goes on along the minus strand of NC_054708.1, from coordinate 57,209,755 downwards.
ATTAGCCATCACTCGATCATGCAAGTTCACAATGACCTTGACCTTGACAATAATCTCTGTACATGGCTCTGAATGGAGTTTGAATCAAAGTTAGCACTGAAGAAAAGTTGGTTTTGGCCTATAATTCATACTGTAAAGATTTCAATAATTTCTTTTTACATGGTATTTGACTTGCCATATACAACTGCTCTTAAATATGGTATTATATATAAGTAACCTGAACTAAGATTTTAATAGCAATTTATTTTTATATTAAAAATAGCATGTGCCAATAGTGGGTTAATGTCTTTAGTTTCCATTAACATTGTTAATTTTTTATGTATGAAATTCTGAAAACTCAAATTTGTAAAGAAGTTGATGTTTATTGTCATTTTGACATATTTATAGGGTGCTAAGTTATATTTTAGACAAATTTGTAGTTTTATGCAAAATTTAAAGTAAATTTTAAGAAAAACTTTACCAAAAACATAATTAAATTTGTTGTGACTATTGTGCCTTCTGTTCTTATTTGTACATAACAATAAGGTTGTTAAACATATACTTAGATCTCCAGATAATTTTTTTTTTTTAATAATCACTTAGTTAGCTCTCATGAAAAGCATTTTGAGTTTATACTAGATTCAGAACCAATTTTTTCAGATCTGATTATCTGCCTTGGATTAAGTTGATAATTTATTTTATTGTTAAAGCTGTATTACCTAATGTTACTAGCTAAATAAAATGCTGGATTACAGATTGTAGGAATACATCTAATGTACATATTGTATTCATCCGGATTAGAAAATAATGCAAGAAAATAGATGTTCGGGTAATTTTGTCATTTAAAAATAGTTTTTTTCAGTAATTAATCAAAAATAAATGTGTTAAAGCTGCATGATTATTCCAGATATCACAACTATTAAAACCTCCAACTACAGTAGGCTATAAATAAAATATAGGAATATTGGTGGCTGCCAATAGTTTTGATGGTTCATTATGAAAATCAGCATGGCCGATGGATTTGAAATTCGCACACCTGGTAACTTGAAGACACCCACACCCAGCATACAGGATTTCCTCCCAACACTAATGTTCAGGACATTAAGTCATTACTTCATACAGGTGCAGTCATGTTTGTGTTTCCTTCCTCAGACAGTGTATTTTTTTAATACTGATATTTCTTTGATGTGCCTGTTAAGGTCTTCATAAACTAGGGGTCAATCAAGTGCATGTGTTTTAATGGAATTCTTTAAAGGGGTAGAGGTACTCTGACTATCTTTGTTGTCTCTACATATATACCTGAGTACACACACCCAACTGAAAGTAAATATCTTCAGGAGTTTTATTTTAAATCATTTTGTTGTTTAATATGACATATTGCATTTGTACAAAACTATATGCAATATATATGCTTTTTGAGGTGTACATTATATTAGGTTGCACTGTAGAAACAACAGTTTCAGTGAGGTTGTCAGTTTATGTCAGAATACACCAGATCCTGGTTGTCATAAAGACACATAGCTGGACACTTTTTTAAAAATGTATGTTATCAGTATAGGTAGTACTAAACCAAATAACTTCCGGCTGGGTCAAAGTGCGAGGTGCACCGAACTTTTGATAGAGAAGTGAACACCACAAGTCCTGTGATTGGTTATAAATGTGAGTGTGTTGGTTGTAAAAAATAATAGTTTCATCTGGGTAAAAAAAATTGCAATTTTATTTCATCTAGTACCAATGTGTCAAGTAGCCTTGTGCTTGAAACATGTATGGGGTACCTGTAAAAAAAAGTACTCGAATTTTGTGCGAAACTAGGGTAGTCATAGACGCTACCCGGTATCTCAGAAACAAGCAGCTTGACCCCCATTTTTTTTCTGATTCACTTTAAGTGTAAGGGGTGGTAGTATTTATATCCGTGGCGTTTATGTCGGATGATACGTTGCAGGTAGGAGTTTTAGCCACATATGTTACTATTGTCGTCTATGGGATTTGATTTGGTAGTATACACCCTATAGTAGGTCAACAGCAGTCTGACCCTGCCTTTAGTGAGTCAACAGACGTCTGACACTGCCTTTTACTTAAAGGTGCTATCTCAAATACATAATGACTGCTTCCTACCAATATTATTTCTTAACTTCTGCTTTGGAATGTAAGCATTATACCTTCAACTATATATCCATAAAAAAATTACAACTAAATAATTTAATTTACTACAATAATGAAAACAAAAATATTGCAATATTGCAGTGGAATTGTATGCTTTTAGTTGAGGTGAACACTAACATTATGCAAGTCGTATTTCCCTGGCCTCCCCATCATATCTAGACATGGCAGATTTTGTGTATCAATCGATTTCATAAGATTTGTTATGATGTGATAATCTGAACGACAAAACAGTTATTATGATCTATATCACATCTCTGCAAAAGGCATAGTTAAAAGTTCACTGTCACGGTTGCGACTTGTTTCCATGAACAGCTTTCAGGAGACAGAAATCTTGCTGCATAAATAAATATACAAATAGCAAAATATGACACTGGTAACCAAGATATAACACCTTTAACACTATATCGAAGTTTGAACCTTTTACATTAAAACAAAAGATGCCTAGATGAGACTTCAAGCTGAATCGTATGTAGAAACAATGCTTATGTTCGTTTATACTTATCTATACAGCGTTCAAAACACTAATGGCAGCACTTTGATGTAAAAGGTTGTACATATACCATGAAGAACTCCAGTGTACATCTGTAAACATTTCACAAACACCTGCGATTGTTATCAAACAGAACTCCCCCTAAAGACAGAAACCTGATGAATGAACACCAACATAAAAGACTACCTGTACATAATGTCTGCCATTCCTAGCGGCCTTTAATACCAGACATTCCAGTATAGTACAGTTGAATAACAGGCAGTCTGGACACGAAATGCTTACTGAATTTCTTTTATTGGTTGTAATATTATTAACACCTGACCTCAGTTGTGTAATAGGTATTGGGTTCACATCCCAGTACTGTCTTCTACCCTGAATGAATTGCAATGACTCAGCAAGGTGTAAGATTTAACGGCTGGTAGGTACTGGGTTCATATCCCAGTACTGTCTTCTACCCTGGATGAATTATAATGACTCAGCAGGGTGTAAGATTTAACGGCTGGTAGGTACTGGGTTCACAACCCAGTACCGTCTTATACTCTGAATGAATTGTAATGGCTCAGTGGGGTGTAAGATTTAAGGCTGGTAGGTACTGGGTTCACAACCCAGTACCGTCTTATACTCTGAATGAATTGTAATGGCTCAGTGGGGTGTAAGATTTAAGGCTGGTAGGTACTGGGTTCACAACCCAGTACCATCTTATACTCTGAATGAATTGTAATGGCTCACTGGGGTGTAAGATTTAAGGCTGGTAGGTACTGGGTTCACAACCCAGTACCGGGTCCTTAGGTCTCTGAGAATTAAAAAATTTCGTACACCATTTATGGGTTATGCAAAAATAAATTCAGGTAACCCATTTAAGTTTTAGGTAACCCATCATGAACACATACATTATGTCATAAATTCAGGTAACCCATTTAAGTTTTAGGTAACCCATCATGAACACATACATTATGTCATAAATTCAGGTAACCCATTTAAGTTTTAGGTAACCCATCATGAACACATACATTATGTCATAAATTCAGGTAACCCATTTAAGTTTTAGGTAACCCATCATGAACACATACATTATGTCATAAATTCAGGTAATTCATTTAAGTTTTGGGTAACCCATCATGAACACATACATTATGTCATAAATTCAGGTAACCCATTTAAGTTTTGGGTAACCCATCATGAACACATACATTATGTCATAAATTCAGGTAACCCATTTAAGTTTTAGGTAACCCATCATGAACACATACATTATGTCATAAATTCAGGTAACCCATTTAAGTTTTAGGTAACCCATCATGAACACATACATTATGTCATAAATTCAGGTAACCCATTTAAGTTTTAGGTAACCCATCATGAACACATACATTATGTCATAAATTCAGGTAACCCATTTAAGTTTTGGGTAACCCATCATGAACACATACATTATGTCATAAATTCAGGTAACCCATTTAAGTTTTGGGTAACCCATCATGAACACATACATTATGTCATAAATTCAAGATGCGAACTAAACATTAGTTACACAAACTATACTTACACGAGTGACACGCAAACGAAACGATCCCTCTCGCAATTTTCTAAGGCCTGCATGGGTCCTGTACCCAGAATGAATTTTAATGGCTCAATGGGGCGTATGGTAAGACCACTACACAGACACTTTTCTTCAACCACTAACAACTATGGTATTTTCTTCAACCACTAACAACTATGGTAACTATTATCCCACTTCTTGGACAGATTTCATTCCAACCAGTGCACTACGACTGGTATATATATCAAAGGCCTTGGTATGTACTACCCTGTCTGTGGGATGGTGCATATAAAAGATCCCTTGCTGCTAATCAAAAAGAGTAGCCCATGAAGTGGCGGCAGCAGGTTTCCTCTCTCAATATCTGTGTGGTCCTTAACCATATGACCGACGCCCATATTACCGTAAATAAAATGTGTTGAGTGTGTCATTAAATAAAACATTTCTTCCTTCTTGGACAGATATCCCAGAGGTGTGCCTAGAACAATTTGCTGGAGCCATAAAAACAATGGCAATTAAATCAAGATGAAAATCAACCAAATAGCTGTAACACCCAAGAGGTTTGAAATGAGTATACACATGTTGCATTTTGATAACCTCTGATAATTACGATACCTATTCCAGGGCCCGTGTTTATAAAACTTAAAGTCTAGACTTTAATAAATAAAAAAAAGAAAGAAAGAAATGTTTTATTTAACGACGCACTCAACACATTTTATTTACGGTTATATGGCGTCAGACATATGGTTAAGGACCACACAGATTTTGAGAGGAGTAGGCTACTCTTTTACGCCAGGCAGCAAGGGATCTTTTATTTGCGCCTCCCACAGGCAGGATAGCACAAACCATGGCCTTTGTTGAACCAGTTATGGATCACTGGTCGGTGCAAGTGGTTTACACCTACCTATTGAGCCTTGCTGAGCACTCACTCAGGGTTTGGTGTCAGTATCTGGATTAAAAACCCCATGCCTCGACTGGGATCCGAACCCAGTACCTACCAGCCTGTAGACCGATGGCTAACCACGACGCCGGTAGACTTTAATAAAGTCCAGACTCTAATGTAATGCTATTTGAATGGCGTTGCCATGACGTTAAAGTCTAGACTTTATTAAAGTCCAGACTTTTAAGGTTTATAAGCACGGGGTCAAAACTCATCTCTGTTAGGAAGCCATTTAAATAATTATTACTTTTTATATACATGTATATAATTATATTATAAAGAGGATAAAACAGCATTTAGCTACCTAAATTTATCCACAAAAGAAAAAGGAAACAAATCCTCCTCTTCTTTTTTTTAACTGGCTAAAGCCAAAAAAATTATAACTGTCCAGGACCAAACGTTGCTATGGAGATTCTGGTATTTTTGTTCAGTTTGGGCAAAAAAGCCATCTTGCTCCTCTACAAAATGGGAGCCTGTACGCCTATGCCCCACACACCACTTGAGGCTGTGACTACCCCACTAGAGAGTGTGCACCAACTCCAGATATTGTTATATTACAGACGGAAATAAAATGTCAATGAATATGAAGAAAGGTGAGAAATGATAAAAAAAATCAACAAAACTGAACTGCTCACTACGCTGACTGACAACGAAGTTTACTCCGATATCCATCTGCCGATCATTTTGTACCAGCGTGCTACAGAAACACCTGCAAATGATTATGGCCACGTGGCACGTGGTGGCGGCATCATTGGAATGAATTAATAGCTACTTTGTCCTGGAACAGACAGACAATTCCCTCAGCCCTGTCGGCTCAATGCTGGTGTGTGTCAGATAAAGACCACACTGGAAATACACAGACTTGACCGAGAATGCCACACTATTCAATACTAATACTAATATTAATCACACAGTGGATTTAATATGCTAATACATGTAATTGCCCACGGTAATCAGCAATACCGTGGAGATTGCCATGGGATTCTTTTTAATCAATCAAGACACTTTTTTTTTGGCTTTGGACTATACTCGATTTTTTTTTTTTTTTTTTTTTTTTTTACAAAGGCTTGGTCTTTTTTGCAGTTTTTTTTAATTCTAGTGTTATTAGCATTCCTTAAGCTAAGCCAGTGCTCCACAACTGGTGTAAGAAAGGCCATGATATGTACTATCCTGTCTATGGGATGGTGCATATAAAAGATCCCTTGCTGCTAATCGAAAAGAGTAGCCCATGAAGTGGGGACAGCGGGTGTCCTCTCTCAATATCTGTGTAGTCCTTAACCATATGTCCAACGCCATATAACCGTAAATAAAATGTGTTCAGTGCATCATTAAAGAAAACATTTCCTTCTTCCTTCCTTAAGCTATATTATATACATAATTTATCTAATTTAGGATAGTATTAGTTAGAGGTTAATTAATTTGACATTTATTTGATTAATAATGCATATAATTCCCAATTACGAATCTTTTTAATTTATGCACAAATAAAGCCCAATATCAAAGGTGGGCCTTCACACTTTTGACTAGCATACTGTATTAATGATGCATAATCTGGGCTCAGCTGCTGATTTTAATAAAAAGTGGCGATAAAATTTAGTATTTAAAAGTGGCTATAAAATTTAGTATTTGACGAATTTTAAAAACAATTTTCAAACAAAGAGTCTGCATTACTGAAAACTGGCTAAAACAAAATTTGTTCCAGTGACCCCCTGATAATAGTTCATTAAAGTAAACAAACAAATCTCCTAATTAGGTACATTACTTCTGATTCATTCGTTCAGTAATATGCCACTATCAGATTGTGTTACAAACATAAAATAAAATTAAATCTCTTTAAAAAGAAAAAAAAACCCAAAGGCACAAGCTGTTAAATCACTAATAAGATGCTTTGCATACACTTATCTGATGACTTGTACAAGCAGACAGAGCTCTGACAATAACGTGCAATAAAACTTGTAATTTTATAGCGGGCGCAGTAACGTAGGTGATAGATAAACCCATTAAGACCGGGAGCTGCTGTGTTGGGGGAACTCCAGCAGACATCACAGACAGCCAATCCTGTGGTAACCTGAACACAGCCAACATGAGGCACATTCATAAGTCACGATACATATACATCATCCACCAGTTCACCAGCCCCATGCGCCGTGCGCGCGCTGCAGTAGGATGATGCACTCGGGGTTACTGCAGCAGCAGCACCAGGGGAACACATCATCAATAACTACATATCACCCCTTCAGCACTACTTGAGTAATGGCCAACAAAAGCCGGGCAATAAAAGAATTGCCTCTTGTACCAATTATGAGCATTATTTTTGTGTTGATTTGCTAAACAGCTCCGCATGTTGGTTTAGATACAGAATAAACTGATAGCACACAGTGGGGAGATATAAGAAAATAGACCCGCGTGTGATATAAAGAAAATATCAAGTATATACTGGTCAGAAGAATGTAGGAATCACCAGCATGCTCGCACCATGCTACTGTATATACAAGTGATAAGAGACTGATAGGAAATGAATGCCTATTGTAACAATACCCTTAATACATTAAATTAAAAAGTATAAATACTTGTGTAATATATTACATACATGGAAATTAAGCTTCAACATTTGACATAAAAAAGTTTGAGAAAGAGACAGACAGACAGAGCGAGATGGAGGGGGGGGGGACCTTGGAAGGAAAGAGTAAGGGACAGATACATAGATGGGGGGGGGGGCCCTGGAGGGTGAGTAAGGGACAGATACATGAGAGAATACAAAACCTGCTGCCATACATGTACATAGCCTACCTTTATCGAAAAGCATAAATGGAATTTTTATATCCACCTTCCAACACAGGCAGGACTGAGTCTACTAAGGGATATTTACAACCACCCCTACCCAAAACTTCCCTGACACACACATACAGAGATTACAACTCATTGCACTTCATGTGAGTACCTGAGCTACATGGACATCCGGCACTCAGGGTTGCACAGATTGGCACAGATTGTGCGAATGATCAATTTGTTCATGTGCAGGACACACGAAAACTGTGCTTGCATAAACTATTTGCCGTTCATGCAAAATTTATATTGATCAAACAATATTTTGCTCAGCATGGTAATTCAAAAGCAGAGAAAAAAAAAAACTTTTATATTTACACACTTTTACACTATTATAAAGCAAATATAAAGCAAAATATCTGAAAGGTGGGGGGGGGGGGGGGGGGAGGGGGCATATGCCCCACTTCTTACACCAGTGCCATGTCACCACTGCCCACTAAAATTACATGATTATTCAATGGCCCCTTTAGGACTGTCCATAAAATACATGTAGGTAGACACAAAATCTGGGATTTTATAACCCCTCTCCCCCATGTACACCTTTTGTATGTTTGAGTTTTAACCCCTGTCCCCACCCCCTTGTACAGATGTACATCGTTCTTTAACTAAAAACATTTAGGAGCTTGGCATATGTGTACATGTACATTGTCAGTGAACCCCTGTACTCTCTTTGTATGTAATGTCAGAATCCCTTCCCCCTCAGGGTATACATATTTTATGAATGGCCCATTTTCCAGAAAGCATCTGCTTCACTATGTATATTACAGGTTCACATAAATATGTGATCAGAGGGATATCTTTAAAATCCTCGTTCTCCGAGGTGGGATTTACCTTAAAGGAATGCTTAATATTAACAAGTACAATCTTATATTAAATAATTTAATTAATAAAACGGTTAAATGTGACGGCTAGTATATATATATATATAACGGGCGCAGCCATTTTGTACCATCTCAGTGAATACGCCCTCTAGCGAGCCGGTGGTTACGTAATACTTAACGTGTAATATCAGAAATTAATCTTAGAACTGAAGAAACAAACATACCTGATTTTTGCAGATGCATCACAATGTTCTGTAATAATATCCATGCCAGTAAGCCAGCAATAAATACATATTATTTTTCAATACAAAATAAACCACCATTGTCAAAGTGTTGAAATAACTATATTGTTTTGTCCATACATTAACTAAAATGATAATCGGAGTTTTCTTAGATAATTGGTATTTTCTTTCTGTGACCTGTACCTGTGGTTCCCGATTGGCAGGTGTATATTTGGAAGGTCACCAGTTAAGGTGTCTAGACACACACAAAAATATGTGCCTGTTTTATTAAGATCACAGGGTATTAAGGGATAACCAGCCAAACCCAGGGGACCGCCCCCCCCACCTCTAAATTTTGCAATAATTATAATTTTATTATATATTAAATTAAAAAAATTACGATCCCCCTCCAAACCTCCCTCAAAGTTCCGTTGGCATTCCACTTCATGTCACTGCCCCCCCCCCCCCATTGATTTTTTGGATCCGCCACTGTAAAAGTTCCCTTGCTGCTAATGGAAAAAAATGTAAGTCGTGTTGTTAAAACAAACTACCTTTTAACCTTCATCGTTCTCTCTATTATTTGGTTTTAGTTTCAAATTCAACTCAGAGTTAATTAATTTTATATTTGTTTTTGAAATTTAATACTTTTTTTGATGCACTGACATCCTGTATAAATGTTTTGTTTATAAATACATTTCTTGCCACCACCTTTGAAATATAATACAGAAAGACGTGTATTGGTATCTCAAATCCACAGCAAATGAATTCAGAGAATATTTGTACAGAATCTGCAATGTTTTCCTACACGGATATCATGCTGAAGATTCAAAAATGTTTTTAAATAAGTCCCATGACTTTTTGAAAAGTTATTCACAATAATCACTGCCACAAGGAAAAACAGTCTGTGAAGAATTTCTTTTCCAAAAGACAAAAACTTGTGAGCTCACAAAGAAAAAACATGTGTGGCATATATCACATAACTGAGCTGATAAGTGTGTATCACTATGCACTGTGCTCATACTCAAAACGCAGAACATGTGGCACACACTACAATAGAACAGTTTTACCAGTAAACCACTTTCTGCTAGACTGCCCTGAATTCTTGACAGTACAAACTAACATCAAGGGCAAATCTACAATTTTCAAGGTGGGTGGGTGGGTGAAGGGTATCAGAATTCTGAAAAAGAACCTATCAATGACCTAAGATTTGCCAAGTCGGAAGAAAGCTATTTCTCCATGGTATGTTAATCTAAAGGACCCCCCTTAGATCCACTCATGTAACCTGGAATAAAAAAAGTAGCAGACAAAACAGGAAATGAAAAAGAAAACCACTTAAAAATTATGAAGTTTGGTATGGAATCAATGCATTATAACTTGGAAGTATATTTCACACTTGGAATTAAAAGCACCACCCCCTTAACTCCTCCCCTGTAACACAGAAAAATAAAGAATAATCATGGCTTGAAACAAGAAGAAAAATATGGCCTGCTGTTATATTTTAAAAGTAGCAGGTCAAAAGAAGTATGCCCTGCTTAGAAAACAATATGTACTACTGGAAATAAGATAGCATAGGGTGAGAGGAGGGTTTCAACTTTGGGATAGCAGTGTTTCTGCCAGAAAGAAATTTTTAGGTATGGCGCTATAGAATTGAATGCAACCACAGTCAATAAGGGGTATTGGGGGGGGGGGGGGGGGGGGGGGCTTCCCCAGAAAGAAAATGGGTTAAGTTTAGGGTAATGACAACAGTAATTAATTTTGTCAACAACAAACAAACAAAAATGCCCCAAAAAATGGGTACGGCGCCATACCCATTTTACCTTCTGGCAGAAATGCTGGATGTGTGTGTGTGTGTGTGGGGGGGGGGGGGGAATTAGGTCCTCTGAGACATATTTTAGAGCATTATGGAATTAAATTATAACCGAATCATGAGCTAAATCTCAGATGCACATACATGTTGAAAAATGAGATGTGATTTTATGGTAAAAATTCACCTGTTAGGTCTGCTATTTTGAGTCAAGATAAGGGACAAAAATAAATTTAAAAAATAAAAGCTTAAGATAATATGATTTAGTAAGGAATGCATCATACACTGGAAATTAGAAGGTTGAGGAAGGAAGGAATGCATTTTAATTAGTTACGGTAGGTTATACGGCATTAGACATATGGCTAAGGACTACAGATTATAAGAATGAATGAATGAATGTTTAACGACACCCCAGCATGAAAAATACATCGGCTATTGGGTGTCAAATTGTGGTAAATGCAAACAGTAAGTGAGATTATAAGAAGAAACACAATGGGCTACTCTTTCCAATTAGCAGCAAGGCATCTTTTATATATATGCATCATCTGACAGACAGAATAGTACACACCACAGTCTTTTGTTATGCCAGACATGGAGCACTAACTGGAATGAAAATTGGAAGGTTACTTCACCGTAGATAATTATACCTCCCCCACCCTACACCTGCCCCTCTGACATGGAAAAACAAAGTAGCAGGTAAAAATGAAAAAATAAACTAAAAGCTTAAGATGATTTGATTTGGTAAGGAATGCACTATAACTTGTATACAGTAGGGTTTTAAAAAACAACCTGGTTTTCAGCTGCATTATTGACATATGAGAGGGAGAGAAAAAGACCGGAGTGAGAGAGAGAGAGAGAGAGAGAGAGAGAGACCTGGTGTGGAAGCAGATTTGTGAATGAAGATACACAGCCGCGTCTGGATTACCTCCAAATGGAATGCGTAAAATGTTCTCAACAACATTTTTTTAATGTTCTTTCTGCCGTGCTAACCCTGAGTGTGGCTTTTGGAGAATAGGTTCGTTATCACTCATTCTGAATGTCAAAACCTGTGAACCAATTACTTGGCAGTGTTCTGCATGAGCTGAGAGGAATATATTCCAAAGTCTGGGCTGGAACATACCAAACTGCCATAGTGGTAAACATAAAATTTAACATGTAGTCTATACTCTCTCCATACATGAGGTTTATAAAGGATATTTACTTAACAAATTACATATATATAATTAGCACACTTCAAACTATGACTAAATTTGGAGTCTAAAGTATTGTTATTTCAACACTTTTGTAACATTGCCGACAAATAGGATTGTACTTCTTCCAAAAGGCAGCTTAGAATATTTTGCATGTATTATTTTTCAGACAGGACAGTACATACCAACCCTTGCAATTCAGAAAAGTAGCTTTGACTCAGCATTTGTATTTTAAATGCTTATAAATACTTGATCTAACAATAATATTCAGGGCTAGCTCTGGGTTAGCAAAAATTTCTCCAAATTATCTATTAAACTTCAAAAATTGCAGAAACCCAGTTATTTTGTACAAAAAACAAAACAAAACACAACACCCAGCTGATGCTAAATTAGTTTATGTAGCTTTTAAATAGGCACTGATGATGGAAATATTATGAAGGTTCTATATGAAATCCAGATTTTTGGTTGGAAGCTTAAGATTATGAGATGGAATCCAGAAATATCATAACATAATTTTTACTATTCTGGCTGAATCGTTATCTTCAAATTCAATGCATGAAGGTGATATGTGATTGCTTAATAGAGGTCATTTTGTACTGCATATAGTGAGGGGCCTATTAAGACAGGTGGATGCTTAATACAGGTCAGTACTATATATTTAAGTGGACTATTAAGATAATGGCAGAATATTTCATGAAAACCGTTGTTCTGTTCGTGTGTTGATTACGCTACTTTAAAATCACGAGAACCGCCAATCGGTTAGGTATCAGCAATGAAAATGAAAATTGGTTTATGTTTTTAAATACAATTGAACCACCAATGTAGCATAGAACCATAGTTCAAATATTATTATTTTTTTAGGTAACCGGAAGTCAGTTCACGTGAGTTTTACTTATGTAACCGATTGTTCGGTTACGTGAATATAGTTCTTGTAACCAGTGAGTTAGGCCTACCTAATCCTAAAACACCTGAACGGTTCTGTGCTACATTGGTGGTTCAAATGTATTTAAAAACAAACTGATTTTTACTTTCATTACCGATACATGGTACTTTTAATTTTAGAATGTAATTGTTCACCACGTAACCAATTGGCGGTTCTCGTGATTTTAAAGTTGTGTAACCGACACGCGAAGAGAACATCAGTTCTCATAAAATATTGTGCCCTGAGGTAGGCTTAACACATTGGTTATGAGAACTATATTCACATAACCGAACAATCGGTCACTTAAGTAAAACTCACGTGAACTGACATCCGGTTACCTAAGGTTTTCAAATATTGTACCCTGAGATAAGTGGTTTCCTAAAGTACATGTATGTCATAGTACTGTGCAGTGATGTAGATTCCAGGAATGTGAGAGGGGCTGGAACAAAAAAGCTTACTGTGGCTGGTGTCCAGGGGCCACTCAAGGGCCCCTGAAGGGCCCCTAAAGGGAAATTGTTGTTTGCAAACCCTGGAACCACCAAAAATTGCATTCAACACTAACAAATCTAAACTGGTTATAACTTATAATATAAGGCACACATAATTTTTTTTTTTTAGACAAAATGGAAAAGTGCATTTACACGTTTCTGCATAGCTCTCACATCTCTGAGCTTCTAAAGATAGGCAGGTTTTTCTATTAGATAGGAAAGACTATAAACCTACAGATGTTGTCTCAGAAAAGCATTTCAATTTAACTTGACTTTTCATGTTTATATGCAATCAAGGTTCAAGCATGCAATGTTCTTGGAGAGTGAATAATGGGTATTTCACAGTAAGAAAGAAAGAAAAAAGAAAGAAAGAAAGAAAGGTTTTATTTAACGACACACTCAACACATTTTATTTACGGTTATATGGCATCAGACATATGGTTAAGGACCACACAGATTTTGAGAGGAAACCCGCTGTCGCCACTACATGGGCTACTCTTTCCGATTAACAGCAAGGGATCTTTTATTTGCGCTTCCCACAGGCAGGATAGCACAAACCATGGCCTTTGTTGAACCAGTTATAGATCACTGGTTGGTGCAAGTGGTTTACACCTACCCATTGAGCCTTGCGGAACACTCACTCAGGGTTTGGAGTCAGTATCTGGATTAAAAATCCCATGCCTCAACTGGGATCCTAACCCAGTACCTACCATCCTGTAGACCGATGGCCTAACCACGACGCCGCCGAGACCGGTCAGTAAGAAAGAAGTGGCAGGCCTTCTAGATTATGGTAGCTCCACTCCCATGGCTAGTGATGTTCAATGTTGGACTAGTAAAGAACTACTATTGCCATACCTGACGGCTAGTGAAATTTATTTTGGTCAAATGTTGCAGTTAAGTCTATTTTGTAAATTTATATGAATATCCTGACCCCACCCCAACCCCCAATGTTAGTGTTTTTAAGCTCTATCTCCCCCTTTAGGTGACATATCTGATTATTACTATTATTTAATAAAACCGTATTAAGTAAAGTAGAGCTAGTGAATTTTTAATCATGGCTAGTAAAAAAAAATTAAATCACTGATCCCATGGCTAGTGGATTTTGTAAACATTGTAGAAGCCCTGAATGTCCTTGGCACACACACCTCATCTATATGAGCAATCTGTTCAGGAGAGTGAATAATGGGTATTCAACAGTAAGAAAGAAGTGGGCACTGGTCTTGCATTACATTACAACTTGCTCTGGATGAGAGCCAGTACTGGGGTGAGAACCCCAATACTTACTGGCCTTTGGTACAATATTGGCCTTACCACTATACCATTGGTGCCCCATGCAGTCCCACCAGTAAAAACATCAAGAAATCCTCTTTTATTGGAGTAAAAAGGTTGAGTAATTGGCAAGAAGCCGGCTGGTGCACTGAGTGTGTTTGTGTAAGCAAACATGGCATCGGACAGTTGTTAGTCCTTGCGAGAGTTGATGCGAACAAGTCAAGCTTAAACACAGCAACAACCATCTTACACAGCGAAAACACAACCCTCGGCAGCCATCACATTCCACTGATTGTGTTAGACATTTTATGTGAATGTACCTGAGAAGAACACTATTTCAGCTTACTAGAACATTACAGAAAACAAATCTTTACGACACCCCACCACAAAAATCGACATCGGCTATTGGGTTTACAAAAAGTGAGACACTTCAATGTATGGTAAGACAATGATGGAGAAAGGAATATTTGTTTACTCACACCTCAGCACATTTTAAACCACAAACCTGGCAATTACATACATGTAAGAAAATGGCTGTTGCATTTTCTATGGCAGTTTTTCGGTTAATGTGTAAGAGAGGAATTTTATTTAATTTAAAAAATAAATATAATTAACTAAGAAAAGTGACTTAGAAAATTAAAAGTTCCAAGACAAAATAAATGCTGTGATAAATTAAAGAAAACACCAGAGCATCGTCAACTGCCATGGTTAATTGCCAGGCTATTTAGTACTTTATCTGACATGGTTATTTCAATAATTTACAGAGAGAAAAAGATGGCAAACAAGAGAGAGGAAGCCTGCTTCCACCACATAGGCTACTCCCAATAATAAAACAGCAAGGGATCTTTTATATGAACTTTTCCATAGATAGAATATTGCATACATGTACTTGTATCATATCAATTTAGTTAGCTGTCCTGTTATGTTTTATTGCCTTTTTTGTTGGTCCTGTGAGATGCTGCATATAAAAAATCCCTCCCTTGCTACTAATGGAAAAATATAGCAGGTTTCTTCTCTAAGACCATATGTCAGAATTTCCAAATGTTTGACATTCAATAGCTATAAATGATTAATATAGCAATGTGCTCTAGTGGTGTTGTTAAACAAAAACAAACTTTAAACTACATAAAAGTTCTAAACAATGGCATTGTGTAACTTTGTTGTACATGGTATTTACATGTACATGTATTTATAATCATTGTAACACTGTTGTTGATGGAAAGCCATAGAAATAATTATTGATTTTGCAATGCATCATTTATTTATGTAGGATACAAATTCTGCAGAATGATCCCAAAACATGTCCTTAGGAATTGGAAGGGGGTGGGGTGGAGGACAGAAGGCTGGGAAATGGGAGCACAGACCCCCCCCCCCCCCCCACTTAAGGATACTTTTTTGTCCTACTCTATATAAAATCTGACTTGTGTTTGGCACTAGATATTGTCTCTCCCCCGTCCCCCACACCCTTCAGAAATCATTTCTATGGACTTGCACAGCATACACACCAAGCTTTCTTGTTGTTTTAAAATATTTTAGAGTATGCAACATTGCAATAGTTACATCTGAAAATTCACATTTAATTATTTTAAGTCTTATTTTGCAACTTGGTTGGTCGAGTCAACTTGACTAAGTCAGTAGATGAGTCAACAAGCAGTAATAGATCATTTTCAACAAGTAAATTTTTGACAAACAAATACAGAACTATTCCTGAGATAATTATTTGGGTGGAGGGGAAGTGCATTACATTATTTTCTAACTTTTGTAAAACACATGACTGCATTTATAATGATTATATGCACATTAACTAAAGATGTAAATTAGATACATGTGTGTATGTGTGTACAGTGTGTGTATGTGTGTGTGTGTGTGTGTGTGTGTGTGTGTGTGTGTGTGTGTGAGTGTACATATACCTTGGTAGCATTTTACTTACATGTTGGTGACCAGTATAAATGCTACAAATAAAACCAAAGTTGAGAATGGTAGAAGTCTGTAGAGGTGAGAGTCAGAACTAAACTTTTAAGATCAACTCTTTTTGGCCGAATTTAAAGATTTGCTCTAGTACTGTTGTTATTGTTGGTGGTGGTGTTGGTGGGGTGGGTAGTTGAACCATTTGACCCCTAATCTTGTGTGCTTATACTTCAACAAATGTGTGGTTTTAATAAATAATTGTTTTCCATACTGTCATACATGTACGTGTAGGTGTAGGTGGGTAGGATTTGGTTCAGTCAGTACCACTCTCTGAATTTATCACCCTCTATGGGGTGGGACGTAGTCCAGTAGTAAAGCATTCACTTGATGCATAGTCAGTCTGAGATCGATCCCCATCGGTGGGCCCATTGGGCTATTTCTCATTCCAGCCAGTGTACCACGACTGGTACATCAAAGGCTGTGGTATGTGCTATCCTGTCTATGGGATGGTGCATATAAAAGATCCCATGCTACCAATAAAAAAATAGAGCGGGTTACCTCTCAAATTACTAAATGTTTGACATCCAATAGCTGATGATTAATAAATCAATGTTCTTTAGTGGTGTTGTTAAACAAAATAAACTTAACTTTAAGTTATTTCCCTCTATGAACTGATTCCCCCCCCCCCCCCCTCTATTTCCCAAGCATGAGTCCATGGTATGACATACTATGTACTGTCATATTAGTGATTTCCCTAGAAATTTGGCAAGGCATGGTAGACCAAACACTTTTGAGGCATTTTCACCATTTTCGGGGCACTTGTTTTTCATTAAAACTACACAAAAATTAATTGAAATAAACATTAATGTAATTTATGTGCTTGCTTTAATAAATGAATGGCAAAAGATATAAAAGGCATATTTTATTAATTAATAATACTTTTTGGGGTGTTTTATAAAGGCAATTTTATAATTAATTGGTGAAAAAGGCTTGTTTAATCTCAGGGCAGCATGGTGCTGATTAAGGCAAGATGGTGCTAGACTATTGAGGCATGGTGCTGCACCATGCTAAAACAAGCTAGGGAAAACACTACATATAGCTGTCTGTGGGAAAGTGCATATAAAAGATCCCTTGCTGCTTTATAGGCATAGCCTATATAGCCACAACAGTTTTCCCCTTTTTCTTGCCTTAGTTTAAAATGTGCTGAGGTGTATCCAGTGAAAAGTAAGATAAAGAATAATGGTGATAAACAAAATAAAGACACAAGTTTGTATGCAAACCCTTATCATTGGTAATCAGTTCTGTTTGGGGGTGAGATCAAACATTAACAAACTCATTCTCCGATTGCTCTTCCCCTATCCCAACCAATACTATACAACTGGTATATTAAAGGCTGCGGAATGTGCTGTCCTGCATGTGGTAATATATATTAATAGATCTCTTGCTGCTAATGAAAAAATTAAGCAGGTTAATTCTCCTCTAAGATTATATTTAATATTATGCAATAATTAACATTTGTTTGACATCCATTAGTCAATGATTAATAAATCAATGTGCTCTAGTGGTGTCGCTACAAAAAAAAAAATTCAACTTTAACCCAAAAATTAAAATATCAGGGGCACAATACTACAAGGTCTTTCCCAGACACAGTTAAAACAAAGGAGTAGAGGCACTTCTTTTTCTTTTCTCATTTCTGGGAGAGGCAACTAACCTCTCCACCCCAACCCACTCCCCAGGTACGGTCCTGCTTATCAGTTAGGCTACCAACCTACCGTGAAAATGTGCTTTGCTGTGGCCCCGGACGATGTGTTTAAATTCTCGGTCTTTGTCCGGGTCGTGCACCTTCATAAGGATGTACTTGAACTTGCCAGATTTATCAATCACAATATCCTCCACAGATTTCAGCTTAGAGTTCCGTATAGCACCGGCTGACGAAATTGCAGACGCTCCCGCCATCCTGGTTATTCGCACTCACTGAGTAATTACAATCAACAATCTGAAAGGAGTCCACAACTCGGCCACGACTATTTTGCGGGATTGCAAACTTTTTGCGAAAACTTTCCTGTTTCGCTTGGGTGAAGCCTGCCCATGCGCGGGAGATAAGACAGACGAAAAAGTACGGAAAGATGCAAAAACCGAACCAGCAGAGTTGTGTGGGCTGTCGATTTTTATCTACACCGTACGCTTCAGACGCGGAACGTGCCTAGCACGCAGCATAACAAATTGTACTGATGGAGAAGGCGTTAACTTGTGCTTTGTAGTTCAGTGTGTCAATTAACAACCCGCGTTTACAAAGATATACGTAACTAATTCAGGGCCGTACCCTGGGGGGAAGGGGGGGGGGAGAGCACTTTTTCTTCTTTTTTTAACTCCAGAAAATAGCGTACACATCTCAGGGTTTACTTTGTATAGTGTTTCGTTTGTTTATAAAAAGTAGTGCTCGTTCCCCCTAGGATTTTGATTAGGGTACGGCCCTGTAATTGGTATCGTCTCTAATTCCATTTATGGGACAATGTAGGTACCTCGGTGTGTAAACCTGTGTGTTGGGGAGGGGAGGGGGGTTCGAGAGTTGGCCCCTCACACGAAAACCACAAATCACACTTGTGTGTCCAACAGTGTGTGTATATGTGTCAGACACGGCAGAGCATGATATGGGGGGGGGGGATGAGGCTGAACCCTCCCCAATAATTTTGAATGATAAATATTATGATAGTAAATCTTAAGTTAAGGCAGAGATAAATTTAAATTTCAGGACATGTTTTTAAAATGTTACGGGGGAGCATACCCTCAGAAACCACTAGAAACTTTGCTTTGCGCCCTCGATCTCAGTCAGCCCCCCACCCCTCCAATGTCTACTTGCTTCCGCCGTACCCGTGTGTGTGTGTGTGTATACATGTGTGTACCATTCTTTTCACTAATGCACCATATATTTTACGATTTCCTTTAAATGTTATCTGCAACCCAGATCACACTGAAATGTTAATTTATTGAATGTAACTATTAACTCAGTCAGCCTTTTGGTGATATGAATCTGCCTAGTCGCGGAATTCCACGGTTATAAAACGGAACAAAATTGTTACCATAATCAAATTCCGTATCTCCACGTGTACATGAGAACAAAAGAGATAATATATGCATATACATTTTCACTTTGGCAATTGTTGCCTAGCCGCTTGGGGGAAAGACTGTTGTTAATTAATTATCATTCTGGGCTCACAATGGACTATTTTTTTTACTTTAACTAAATTTGAAATATACAAAATATTTCCTTCGAAATTATTAAAATGTGGTTAACATAGCCATAAGATTAAATGCTATAGCCACTTCGTATAAAAATGAGTTAATTTGACAATGGATGGGATGAGCTCTGATATTAATAATACATATATACTTCACTGCACCCACCTGGCAAACTCGTCCTTTGCCGCTAATAATGCTGGTCTAACCCACGGCACTAACGACCGCCGGTAGTTGGGGAGCATAGTATAGGTAGTTACAAGTGCCTCTTAACAATGCCAGAAGTAAATACTGAACACTCTCCGAAATAGTCAGACTAAGCCCAAAGCTAAAAGCTGATGGGGAATGACGGGTGTGTGGCACGGATAGCCACAAGAGACAAACACCTGTCGCGGTTGGAGAAACAAGGACTGGGATGTGGAGATGGACAGCGAAAGAAGCTGAAAGATAGGAGGAGTTGCCAGATCGGGAAGAAATGAGATGGAATTCAAAGGAGTAAAAGGAAAGGGGGCAGTGGGATAAATAAATAAATAATAATAATAATACATCTATGTTAATAACATGTAATAAAGGTGCCGATGCTCATTAAAAACGAGAACTAAGTAGCTTTGTTCGTAGTAAAAAGGCCCACTGTGTGTTTTTAAAAGTGCGTATATAATGTAATGTGGGAGACATTGTCATTTCGATGGTCTGGGGATGAAAATACATGTATTTGAGGGGTGGAGGGGGCCAGAGCATGCTATCCAGAGAACATTTTTAATTTCAGGTGTTGCATTTCCTGCCTTCTGAGCCCAGTAATTGGTGTGTGTGTGTGTGGGGGGGGGGGGGCATATCACTTGCAGTCCACCCTGTTTCGCGGCTCCGTTCATCTTTTATATTTTTGTGAACTAGGCTACAGATAGCCTGTACATTTTATTTTGTAATGTTACAGGAACAGCTAATTATAAATTTAGGGCTCCCAGAAATTACCAACCCCTCCCACCCTAATTGTTTTTTAATTGCCAAACCAAACAACCGAGACATATCAGGCACGTGCGTATGGATTTTAGCAATGGTGTGTGTGTGTGTGTGTGTGTGTGTATATGTGTGTGTGTGTGTGTGTGTGTGTGTGCGCGTGTGTGGACTAGACTGTTGCGAGCGATTTTTTAAGGGGGTTGAGACATGCTCCCCCCCAAAAAAAATATTAAAATTTGCTTTAGCAGGGTGGTGGTGGTTCGACCCCAAAATTCATATAGACTAACATGCATTTTCCCATGCCAGACCATGCATAAACGTCACTTTTACTTGAGGAGGAATCGCACCCATGGGAGAGGCTTGAATGAATGAATGGATGGATTGATGGATTGATGAATGAATGAATGAATGAATGAATGAATGAATGAATGAATGAATGAATGAATGAATGAATGAATGAATGTTTAACGACACCCACACAAAAATACACATTGGCAACTGGTAAGCACATGGAAATATTTATACAATTATGTAAAAACAGTGCAAAGAGCTGTGTGAAAAATACAATACAATACAAATATTGAGGTAAGTATATTTTAAAATTTTGTATACAAATCAGTGTTTAAAAACATTAAAATTAAGTCAGGGTGGTATTGCATTACTAAAATATTAGGCCTAGGTCAACATAGACAAAATTGATAGGATACAGTACATCGCTGTAAGTGTAGCGTTATGCATACACGGTAGCCTTCCTAGCTACACCACAGGGCTAACACCTGGTTGCGGCAGAAATCATCAAGGTGTTCATTACATAAGTTAATCTGTTCAGTGACATCACCACTGGTAACGTGGACAGGACATTGGCGTAGCGAGTTTATATAACTGTAAAACTATATGTTTGTATCTTAAAATTACGTTAGTAAAATATATTATAATTATGATGTGGAGGCGAGATTCCATCTTTATATTTAGTGTTAAAATCTATTGTTTTAAACAAAATTTTCTTGCACGAAATGGCATTTAAGTCAGAGCATCTTTTTTTCCCTCTTTTTTTTGGGGGGGGGGGGGGGGGGGAAGGGGCGGGACGTAGCCCAGTGGTAAAACACTCGATTGATGTGCGGTCGGTTTGGGATCGATCCCCGTCTGTGGACCCATTGGGCTATTTATCGTTCCAGCCAGTGCACAAAGACCGTGGTATGTGCTAACCTGTCTGTGGGAAAGTGCATATAAAAGATCCCTTACTGCATTAGAACAAAATGTAGCGGGTTTTCTCTGATGACTTAATTACCAAATGTTTAACATCCAATAGCCGATGATTAATAAATCAGTGTGCGTTAAACATACCAAACTGTTTATTTATTAAATTGTTAATTACAGGTATCTGTGATAAAGAAGTTGTCGATCTTTCACATGATATTTAGAGAAATAACTGGAAAATATCAAAATTGTAATCTACTACTTTTCACTCAATATCAACATCAATGGGAAAAACATCCGCCCGGTCCTCCCCTCCTCCCCTAACCCTCATCCTAACCCTCACCCTAACCCTCACCCTCACTCTCACCCTCATCCTAACCCTCACCCTAACCCTAACCCTCACCTCACCCTCACCCTCACCCTCACTCTCACCCTAACCCTAACCCTAACCCTAACCCTAACCCTAACCCTAACCCTAACCCTAACCCTAACCCTAACCCCTTAAACCTAACCCCCTAAACCTAACCCCTAACCCTAACTAAAAATAATAAAGGTGGGGACCGGGCGGATATTATACCTTCATAAAATTTTAGCAAAATTTATGTAAAATCGGCAATACCGCAGACACTGAAACTGCTTAATCATGCACATTCATAAATCTCCAGATGTTGCCTAATTCCGTGTTTTGTATTTGTTTTAGTCTGATCCGTAGGCCGTGTTAGTGTTTTGCTGTCAACTGGGAAAACCCCTATGACGTCAATATGAACTCGCCATTTTCGATCTTTGGCGAGTTTATTGTCTGAAGCAGACTGTTTTCACCAGCCACTAACCTACGATTTCTATGTCTATAGCGAAATGTCGTTAGAAGATCCATTTTTTGTTGTCAAAGAGTTAGTTTTAATATTATACTTCTACATGTCTATTTGTTTAACACCTGCCATTTAATTCCGTTACAGTACATATTTTCGTTGAACTCTTATTTTCGATTTGATTTTAATATCTTATTTATTATGTGGTTTTTTTAATTGTAAAAGTTCTTCCCGTCCCTCACCCACCCCATTGAAAAAAAAAGTTTGTTAAAATAATATTTTATTCTGCTGAATACTTTGTAAAGTGTTACAAATAATATAATCCGGTTAGGGTTGGCTTTCCTTCAAGAAAGCCAACAAATCTTCTTATTTCATAATAACAATGTTACGATGTTGTTAATGTGAGAATTTGTCATAGTACATTTTTCTGTTTTAAATTTCCTTTACAATGGTGCTTTTGGAGGAAACTAACTAATAGAAGATCAAATGTGGAATCATGGGGATAAAAATTCATGCTCTTTCAAAAGATGTTTAGTTCATTCTGTCACAGTACATCCCTATAAGGTTATAAGTTGGTTCATACAAGTTTTACTTTTGTAACTGATAATTTAGTTACATGAATTTTATGTACTTGACTGGTGAGTTACCTAATTCAGGGCTTGAAGTAACGGCCTTCAAAAAGCTTTCATTTTTTAGACCTAGTGGATGAAAAAGAAAATCACTTGCTAAAATTATAAAAAAAATCGCAGGTCATTTTCCAAGAGCCAAATATATATGTACGATTATTTTATCTGCAATTTAGTTTGTAATTCTGTATAAATATTTTAATTTTATAATGCTCTAAAATACATCTCAGAGGTCCTACTTTTCCACACACTGTCCCCAACCCTCCCATCTCCTTGTTCTATCTTTATTTCCAGCAGGCCATATAGTTTCTTAGCAGGACATATTTTTTTGACCTGCTATTTTAAAAAAATAACAGCAGGCCATATTTTATTCCCTGTTTTGAGCCCTGTCATGAGACATTTGGACTAATTCAGGGCTCACACTGGAACAAATTTTGGTTTAGCCAATTTTCGGGAATGTAGAGTATTTCATTGAAAATCATTAAAATGTGGTTAATTTGAGGATTATTTTATTAGCCAAAGTCTAAATTTTGTAGCCATTTTGTATTAAAATTAGCAATTGGCTAATTTGGCAATGTACAGGGTGAGCTCTATGTTTTTCTGCTACATTGATAGTCGAAATATATTAAAATGTTTTTCACTATGACTACTGATATGGACATTTTTATTTTAGAATATAAGTTCACCATGCAGCCAATTGGCAATTCATGTGATTTTAAAGTTGTGTAATGGACACACAAACAGAACAACGGTTCACGTGAAATATTGTAAAAACATGACCGGGTTTTAACTTTTTATTTTAGTGAAGTTGAGCGGGCTCTGTCTAGTGCTCGTGGCCTTTTTAACCGGTGGAAGGAGCTACAGTCGGCACCGAATCTTGTGTCTCATGAGGAACTCGACTGGACGACAAACGAATTACGAAACAGTCTACGCAGTATTGAGTGGGATTTGGAAGATCTAGAGGAGACAGTCAATATCCTTGAATGTTTTGTAAAAATATTCTCACCTTTGAGATTCGAATGCAAAATATTACTCACATTTGGTTGTAATGATTTTTTAAAGTTTTTTTTTGTTTAACGACACCACTAGAGCACATTGATTCATCGGCTACTAATAAAACAAAGTGGCAGCAGGTCATGTCTCTTATTCTCGTCTCTTACTGTCAACTATGCTTTTCCATGAGATGTTCCTCATCATGGTACAGGGCTGGAAACATTCACGAGAGTGGCAAATACAACACAACAGTGATCTCATTAAAAATAAAAATAGCAGGTGAAAATCAAATTATAGGCGGCCATTAATCAACAAAAAGTCGACAAGCATTGTTTATTGGAAGTTCGATACCCGGCGACAATTGATTAGATAGCCGGCGAAAAATCGCCGGGTGCTGGCTATTAATGACATCCATGCACAATCTTCTGTGTCTTTTTTTGTCTGTTTTGAGTTTGATATTTTACAACTACAACTTGTAAACTCGTTATCACCTGTATTTCTCTTCTCTATTCATACATTCAGTTACTCCAACACCATGCTCCTGATCCCGGCCAAGACCACCTTTCTTCTGTCCTCAACTCCCGCCTTTCTTGCCTTGCACCGATCTCCCTTCACACGTGACATGTACTTTTCTCTAGACGTCTGTTTTTCCATTGTTACAAACTCTTTCACAGTTCTTTACATTTTGTTTTGTTCATAATTTTAAGATTTACTTATTGATCATCATTTACCTTTGTTTGGCGTCCATTAACGAATGTGTTTTTTATGCTAGGGTGTCGTTAAATATTCAATTCAGTTAATTTCAATTCTCGAGACCATGTGTCACAATTACCCAACTTGCTGATTTAATAATGTGCTGGGGTGTCGATAAACAACATATTTCTTTGATCTTCGATGATCCACAGATGTCAACACAGTAATGCATGTACTTTGTAGGCTTTGTGCATAAAAATAGTTGCCATAACTGCATGTAATAATTTCTGGAAGATGTCCTTAAATGGCAGAATTTTACTATTTGTCCTTAACTTTTGCTATGTATTGTGGAGAAAAATCCGCGTAAGTTCAAGATTGATGAGATGGCGGTACAGGAACGGAGAGGTTTTATCGACAGAACCAAATCAAAAGTTCGGGTAAGCATCGAATGAAGAATAAGTATGTTCTCTACATGTGAAACCCGAACAGTCGCCTGTATAAAATATCTTGAGAAACGGTTTTAACCATTATTATATTCTGCCATGGACTTGTAATATGGTATGGGTTTTTTTAATAGGTGGCCTTCTTATAGAGGTGCAGTGCATGCCAATTATTGACAGTTGTAATAAAAGGTGCTTTATAAAGCATGTTTAAAATAATTTACGAAAGAGATTAACATTTAAATAAAAACATAGTGCTATAAATGTGTTAGTAATCAAGTAAATATTGGAGATCATAATTACAATCATCTTCAAGATGGATATGTGTTTACGTGATTACAATCATCTTCAAGATGGATATGTGTTTACGTGATTACAATCATCTTCAAGATGGATATGTGTTTACGTGATTAGTTTGTGCTTATTTTATTGATGACCTCATGTGTTGTTAAGATCCTCATTAAATGTTTTTAGGAGATGAAAGATCAGTTATCTAGCCCAACTTCAAAACCACGTGAATCAGGAGATGCCCGTCAGGTAAATTTAGTTTGATATTTGTTCTCTAAAAGTATCGGTTTTGATATGGAATAACATGTATGTGTATACTAAAGTCTTATCATTTGGTTAGAACATGTACAACTAAATATGGGCTAACTCGTTTTGTTAGGAACAAGTCTTAGATACACATGTACAAAGGTGTACTTTATTTTAAACTGAATGTGATATAAATCAGGGCCTATATTTTCAAAGCCGTCTTTGCACTACAATATTCTAAAAATGTCGGGGTCAATTACGTGTGTCTTAAAACATTTGGGCCCATATTCATTAGTAAAGTTTATATTTTCTAGTTTTATAGGCATGATTGAAGTGGCACTTATAACAAACCATTATACATGTACTGAAGATAATCTGTGAATCTTTTACTTTTGTTATTCTTGTTTATTTCTATTATTGATGTGATTGAATTTGTTACACAGTCCCTTCTGTCTTCAAATGGTCCCAAGTACCCACAGGATCGCTACACCCGGTTAGACAGTGAGATGGAACGATCGAATCAGAGGTATATAGACGACACACGTCAACAGCAGCAGGTTGGTAACACACTGTAAAACATTATCACCGTTTTATTAACAAAATAGTAAACTGTACTCTTCCCCAGTGATTTCTTCTTGCTTGGGGTGAGGGGGTGATCGTTAGTGTCTGATGTATATAGAGGACACGCATCAGCAACATCAGGTTCGTCACTCGGTAAAACATTATCACCGTTTTATTATGAGTTATAGCCATGTTGACTGTTTGTCTTCTACAGTCTTATGGGAGTCCACAATTCGTCTTAAACCATTTATGGTTGATTAAAAAAATGTCTATGTAGCCCGTTTCATTTTGCATAATTGGATATCCCATCATGATCTTGAGCTGTCTATATTCAGGTCAACCTTCGACAGCAATTTAATAGGGATAATAAAGTAACTACCCCATAATTATACAAATCAGATCCATTTTCAATAGCTTTTTACAGTGGCATTGCTGATTGCTATCACAAATTTTGAGGGATACAGGGTTATGCAAAAGATGTCTGCGTCTTTATTTGTGCAGTTTTCAGAGACCTGTTCTATAGTTCTTTTATTAGTTAGTAACTATTCCCCATAAATTCTACTTCAAAGGCCATGGTATATACTTTTCTATGGGAAAATACCGGTATATGTAAAACATTAGTTGCGGCTTTTCTGAATGAGTAGCCTTTCTGGTGACAATAGGATTTCTTTTACACACAGTCTCTCTGTGTCTGTCTCTCTAAATCAAGTGTTGGCATAGCCAAGGAACATTTTACTTTACAAATTATTAGTAATCAGTTGAAAATTGAGTAGCAACTACTATTTACTGTTTTAGAATTGTGTAGTGATCTCTGAAATTTGTGTAGAGAATTGCGACACGCTACTGAACAAAATGTTCCCTGATATTGTTATTGAGACACCAAAGAGCTGTAGTTTAAAATGTGCCGAGGTATAATAAATATTCAGAACTTCACATATTTTGTTTTTGCTGCCTATAAATTGCACAGGTTTATTTTGTACAAGAATATATACCACAATACCGTGTAGCGGTCGAGTATGTTCTTTGGCAAAATAAACAAGTGCAATAAATAAGAATTGAAAACAATGTATGTGAAGTTCTGTATTTATTACATACCTTCTTTTATGCTTTACAAAAACGGTTTTTAATTTAACGTCATAACAACACTTTGCTAAATCTAGCATCAAAACTCCTCTCATGGATTTACGTAACGTTAAGAATCTTACACTGCGACAATCTTGTGTAATGTTTCAAATATGATGTGTTGTAATTTGTAAATTATATACGACGTCAGTAACAAAAATGCGCTAACTCCAGTAAAGTTAAAAAGGGAATTCCCCATTTAAAATTTCCAGTTCAGATCGCACATATATGTGCAATACAAGATAAATTTATCACATGGTTGAAAATGTCTTTGTCACTATAGTAAAAAGTAAAGTTTGTTTTATTTAACGACGCCACTAGAGCACATTGATTTTTTATCTTATTATCGGCTATTGGATGTCAAACATATGGTCATTCTGACACTGTTTTTTTAGAGGAAACCAGCTGTTGCCACATAGGCTATTCTTTTATGACAGGCAGCAAGGGATCTTTTATTTGCGCTTCCAACAGGCAGGATAGCACAAACCATGGCCTTTGTTGAACCAGTTATGGATCACTGGTCGGTGCAAGTGGTTTACACCTACCCATTGAGCCTTGCGGAGCACTCACTCAGGGTTTGGAGTCGGTATCTGGATTAAAAATCCCATGCCTCGACTGGGATCCGAACCCAGTACGTACCAGCCTGTAGACCGATGGCCTAACCACGACGCCACCGAGGCCGGTTGTCACTATAGTAAGATTGAATAGGTATGTAGTAAACCAGTATTCCTTTCCTTTCAGCTGGTGATGCACTCTCAAGATGACACTCTGGAACAGATCAGCTCCAGTGTCGGGGTTCTCAAAAACATGAGTCAGCAGATCGGAAGTGAACTAGAAGAACAAAATGTGTCAGTATTATGTCGTTCTTGTCATTAAGTTATAATATGTGACCATGTTTGCGGAAAAGGGTACAGATGAGCGAAAATAACAAAAGATTAGTTTAATACAAATTTCTTTGATTTAAAACCAAAGTTAAAAAGAATATAAAACTTGACATTTTTCGTCTTTATATGACACTCTTCTTCAAGTGTATGATGGAAGTAGAAAACTCACAGGTATAAAAAAAAAAAGTGTAATGCAATATGTGTGCTTAGCTAAAATATTATTTTGACGTTTTTTGATAGCCAGTGGTCCCAACAAATTTACATGTATACACTCATGTCACCTTAGTCTGCGTGGCACAAAAGTCTACGCATGTTAATTACGTTACATTACATCTTAAAACAAGTATTGGGGTATGTTTGTAAACAACAAACAACGTTAATTTAATTCATAAAACAATCTTCATTGTGAATATATGTATAAAACTGATAGATAACTCAGAAAAAACTATAAATTAATGCACTAAAAGTATACTTTTGCCAGCCTCGATCAACATGTTTTTGTATCACCTGTCAACACGTGTCTGTCAATGCTGGAATAATCAAACTTGTATATCAACTTACACAAGTTTACATAAAAGCTTCAATACATACCTTATTGTAATTTATTAATCCATAAATGAAATAAATGTTTTATTTGATCTGTTAGCGTAAACATCCAAGCATTCTTTGAATTTCCCTCCAAGTGACACAATGCAATATGGCTGCACAGACATTGAAGTTTATCATTGATTGTCCTATATGTCTTACGAACAGTTATTTGTGTTCATTTACAAAGTCTTATAACAGAAACGTTTGTTGAATAATGACCAAAAGTTTTGACATCGGCTTTTTTTTATATTGTCATTTTGTGTTGTCCAAACTAACGAGCATGGAACACCATTTATATTTATCTCATTTGCATAGCCTAACTTTTTCTGAAACAGATTATAACAGGAAGTGTTTGTTGTTTAGAACTTACAAAAAGTCGGATTCATTATTTGTTGCTGATTCTTTAAACATTATCGACAGAAGTGGTTGTTTTAATGTTTACACTGTAAATAAAAAATTTAATGTCTTGTTCATGTTCTTAACATTTTTGGATAACATATATATATATTTTTTTAAATATGTATTAAATCATAATAATATTTAAACTTAAAAAAAAAAAAAAAAAAAAAAAAAAAAATTAATATATATATTTTTTTTTTTTTTTTTTTTTTTAATGCCAAGATTTAAGGTTAACAAGTATATATGACATTATATAGTATTCATATAACTTATTGTAATGTTTTTTTTTAAATCTTGCGATTTTGGGTTAAAGTGTGTGAATTTAAAAAGTCTCCTGCTTTCTGACAAAATCTCCAGCTTTCTCTTGACTAAAGGTTGCCAAGTCTGGTTTACAGACTTATGTGCCGTCATGCAGGCCAGTAAATACAGTGGGGGGGGGGGGGGGGGGGGGGGGAGAAGGTCCCACTAAAAATGCGCTCATTACTTGAGTTTAAAAAACATTAAAGTTAAAATAACTTTCAGTAGTAACACGTTTATTGTTCCATTGCACTGTGGTGGTGAAACAAATATTTTTAAAGAAAGATTTTAACTTTAAAATATAACACAAATGCTTTGGTGCGCAGACTTAGGTGCCACCAGTGTACAAGTATATCATTTCCAACAAACAGGTGCCTGACTTGTACCACATTGAAATTCCACATGATGTCATTTGATGTTTACTATGAATGACATCATGCCTCATCTGTAATCTTTTTGACACATGCAGTAACATATACTAGAAACTTGGCTTTCTGACAGTGTAATGTTATAAGTGTGTGAATCTCTCAGAAATGACAACTTTCATAAATTTATTTGCTTTTTAACAAATAAAAATAAAAACATTCTTCAAAGATGAAACTTCACGCACTCGGTATAGTTTGTTGTGGTGAGAACATGTTCATTGGTATGAGTACTTTTTTACAGGATGTTGGATGAATTTCACCATGAACTTGATAGCACAGATTCTAGAATGGATACAACAATGAAAAAAATGGCCAAAGTTTTACACATGTCAAATGGTAAGAATTGTCATCTTGATTGGTTGTCTAGTGTAGTTACAAAATAAGTATTTAAAACAACTGAGTAGTCTCTATTTGCAAAAAAAGACAAAATGAGACGATCCCTAAAAGGTTCATTGACATGGATATACTTCACAATGGTGCTTGATTCTGAATAATGAAGAAGAACCATCCTGTTAAAAGGCTGCTCTGTAGCATTAAGTGGTCTTTCATATAAACATTCCCCATCGTTCATGATATTTCAACAATGAAACCGACTAATTGAAATTGGGAAAACACATTCTGTGATCTTTGTCGCACTTGGAGCAGGATGTAGCTCAGTTAGTCCGTGGGCCACACCCACCAATTTTGACTTATTGGTACGGTTGGGGTGGGGAATAAATTTCATGGTGTTTTTCATGAAGCTAAATAATCTCAGTAAGTGTTAGAGTGCATGCTTGAGGTGTGATGGGTTACAAGATCAGTCAATCTTCATGAATTGATTTTTGTTATCTCTGTCAACCACTGTCCATTGACTGATAAATATGGTACGTATTATTCGGTCTACGTTGCTGCATTTTAGGTAGGAGTAGCCTATGTGACAGCAGTGGGTTTCTAGTCTCTCTCTTGAGCAAGTGTTAAAATAACTGTGTGTTAAGACAGCAAATAGTGTAAAACGTGCTGAGGTGTTGTTAAACAAATGTTCTTTTTCTTAAAATAACAGTTAGGCAGTGACATAGTATTGGGGGGGGGGGGGGGGGCACTTGGGCGGTTACCCTGGGCACAAAATTCTTTACTGGTGGAAGGGACTTGGGGAGTACTAACGGTCCACAGGTTAGGGGGTGCAATACTTGCCTTGCCCTGGGCGCTGGCAACCCACGCTACCCTACTGCACTTAGGCAGACTTTCAAGGGATGAATTGTGTACAGCTTGTAACATTTCACATCATTTATATTACTGGTAACATTTTATTGTTATTCTCTTTTAAAATCATTACAATGCTCATTTTGTTTTTATTTTTGTTTTTCAGACCGAAGACAATGGTGTGCAATATTTGTTTTAATATTAATTTTAGTGATAGTAATTATATTATTTTTTGTTCTTTGAGAATACGTTTTTCTTATATATATTATCACCTTCTCATGATCAATTCATTGTCATGCCATGTCAGTTCATGTAATGCTTTGAAAACCAACACTGCAAGATCTGATCATTCCACAAAACATTGCAAGAGGCTTAAAAAAAAAAAAAAAAAAAAAAAAAACGGTTACAAAGTACTTGTTGTAAGGACCAATATGTAGGTTGTATTTTCATGAAGTAGTCATGAACCAGGCTAACCATATCAAATGCAGCAGGTTTTGTTTCATGAAATGGACAATGCTGTGGTGCATAAAGCATGTTTCAGTAATGGTGACTTCAAGACTGTTGCATTCGGCAAAACCGGCTGATGTGAATTTCAGAATGTTTGAATTCAACAAAAGGCAGAGGAGGTTGTTTTAAGTGGCGAGTTCAAATCCCGATGATGGCCATGCCAGAATGATTGAAGTCAATTCAAGCCTGTTGAATTCCAAGACTTTAATTTAACTGGATAAGAAGGTGGTTATGTCAGAATGACTGAATTCAACAAGAGACAATGGAAGTCATTTCAAGTGTTGAATTAAGTATTGGTAAGACCACTGATGGTTATATTAGTGAATTCGATAGGAGCTTAGAATGGTAAATTCAAGACTACCGAATTCACCAGGAGTCCATTAGGGTCACTACAAGATGTTAATTCAACAATATTCAGTGATGGTCATTTTGAGACCGTTTGATTCAGCAAAATCCAGTGTTCGTCATTTCAGTAACTGAAATTAACATATATTTTACCTGGGTATTTTCATGTTATTTGGGATTTTTGAAGCTTTTTAAATGTAAAAGATTTGAGACAAAGTTGGAATTGATGTTACAGCCATATTCAGATCTCCCCTCACTGCTTTGCCTTGACGAGATTACATTTACAACGGAAATCTTGGAAATATAAAACAAATTGCAGGCTTACCAACTACCAACTATTGATTTTGGGGCATTGGTGGTTGCCAAGTAAGAGTTTAGCAATAGCAGTAAGCATTTGCATTGAATGGGGTTTTAATTTCTCCACAAATAACTGTTACTGTGCTGTACACTGGCTTTACTAAGATACTGGCTGTACAGCAAGATGTTTATGAAGCTGTTAACAGACTTGACTGGGATAATACAGTGAAACCCCTCTAAACTGAACACCCTTGGGGCCAAGACAAAGGTCCGGTTTTAAGAGGGAATTCCGGTTTACAGAGGGTCCGGTCTTGAAAGGTTTCACTGTAAATCCATGTGAATATGCTTTGCTAGAATACTAGTTACATCTTTACTAGACTGCAGACTGCTGGAGCTCTAGTTCATATTTACTAGGCTGTGGAACATGCCTCACTAGAATACTAGTTACATCTTTACTAGACTGCAGACTGCTGGAGCTCTAGTTCATATTTACTAGGCTGTGGAACATGCCTTGTTAGAATACTAGTTACATCTTTACTAGACTGCAGACTCTGCTGGAGTACTAATTCATATTTACTAGGCTGTGGAACATGCCTCGTTAGAATACTAGTTACATCTTTACTAGACTGCAGACAGACTGCTGGAGTACCTTTTCATGTTTATTAGACTGTGAACTGGTTCTTTTGTTGCAGGATACTGCACTAATACTAGTTCTTCCCATATGACAAGTTGTTGAGGGGATATAGTATCTTGTCCTACATACATTTTAATGATTAATGTTACAAAGTATACTACTATATCGTGTATTAACTAAATGCTGTTCTCTCCATCTAAAGTGCATATATGTGTAAGGTACATGTATGAGCCATATAGGTGCAGGGCGTGCAATAGGTGTCAATTTAATGTCAAGTAAGAAATGAAAGTTGGCTTATAGATGTCATTTCAATGTCGAGAAAGAAATGAAAGTTGGGTTATAAAGAATAATGTTAAAAACAAACCAGGGTTGGAAATGTTTGTTAGGTGCATCTCTGATAATGGATTACAGTGTTCAACAAATGTTTGAGAAAGTCCCATTTTTAGAATATAGTTGATAATTTCCATTAGCCCAGACCAAAAATGAGTGAATTTGTTGAACCCTGCTGATTATATACTCCTGTACCCTGTTAATACAAATCTCAGGTTTTACACTGGCTAACAGACTGTATATTTTTATTCTAATAGTGTAGATGCTCTATGCTAGTAGATCCGATTACAAAATCACCAGCTCACTGGCTTGCTCATATATGCAAATCCAAGAATTCTTAATTTTTAAGTTTAAGCATGTTTTGGTCATAACCAATCAAAATAGATATACTTAATCATGCAATCTCATTTATTTTAATTTACTTTTTTTTTTTGGATTTGATTTGAAAATGAAGAGTACCAAGAGTACCATTTTATTTTGAAGGCACATACCAATGATTTATATCAGTGGGTAGGGATATGAAAGGGTGTACATTTGTATGAAGAAACAAATATCCGTAGTCACAAAATTTTATCTTTTTTAAGCAAAAAAAAGTTTATTTAATTTCTTAAAATTTCCCATGTGTTTGTGTATGCATACACATGTTTCACCCACCCTTGGGTATGGGCCAGTATTGTAAATACAATAAAATACAATGTATATAGATTACATCTGTGTGAGATATTCCCATCTTGCCATTATTATTAGTATGAACAGTTGTATGAACAGTACATTGTTCATGTATTTCAGCTACTTC
This sequence comes from Gigantopelta aegis, assembly GCF_016097555.1. NCBI lineage: Eukaryota > Metazoa > Mollusca > Gastropoda > Neomphalida > Peltospiridae > Gigantopelta > Gigantopelta aegis. The sequence goes on along the minus strand of NC_054708.1, from coordinate 57,175,350 downwards.
CACATTTTATCCGATACGACTTCTTTTGTTTTACAGAAGTAAATAGTTTGTGTACTTGTATATACATCATAATATTAAGTGTAGTATAGTATTGTATTTATTTTTTAAATATCTATAGTACTTGTATGTCTTTAGAATTTGCTTACTAAATTTTAGTTTACTATTTTACAGCTTTCTTAAATATGCTAGAACTTTCAATTACTGGTAGTTGTGTTGACACTAAATACATAGTTTCAGGCACCGCGGAAGCAAGTAGACATTGGGGGGGGGGGGGGGGGGGGGGGGGGATGGCGGACTGACTGAGATTGAGGGTGCAAAACAAAAGTTTCTAAGAGGGTTCGCAGGGTATGCTCCGTTGTAAACTTTTGAAAACTACATGTAGATGTCATGAAATGAAATTTTCTGCATTCTACAAGTAAAATTCATCTCTGCCTTAAGATTTAATACCAATATTTTTTATTCAGAATTATGGGGTGGTGGGTGGGGGTGGGTTGCTAGAGCTACACAGCTCCGCTGTGCCAAAGTTGTTTTACTTTTAACTAGTCTTGGTAGTCTAGTGACAGAATTGCTAAAACGTCACCTGCATCTTGTAGCATTGTATGCTAATGCAAGCACAACTATTACTAGAAAACTATAGTTTGAATAAACTGCTGTTTTTCATTGAATGTATATGGTCAACTGCCTTGATACTACATACAAGTATGTGGCCTTTTAAAAAACCCTCAGCATTATATTACTTAATACTGGAGAAGTATCTAGCACTGAAATGGTAAATAATAAATTATTATGTGTACCCACAGAATGGAATGTCATGGCAAGAATAGTTATGTTACATGATCTACTCTGAAGGGTTAAATAGTAAAATATACTGATGTCAAAAAGAAACAATACCAATATTCTGAGAGACTACTGAAGAAAAACCAAAATATGTTGCATGTTATATATATATTCATGAGAGTGGTGTTTTAGCATACCGGGAACACATTTTCATTCCATAAAAATAGAAAGATATTTAACCACCATTTTATTTTCATTATCCAAATTATAAAGGAAATTAAATAAGTTTTTCTTGGTATAGTTTATTTTGGACGTCAGTATATATTTGAGATCGACACCAGCCTCGATGATGTAGTGGTTAAGCCATCGGACTTAAAACTGGTAGGAACTGGATTTGCCTCCAGGCATTGGCTCCCACCCAGAGCATGTGGGTAGGTGTTATACCACTACACAAGACTTCTCTCTCAGTAACAATTAACCACCAACCCAATGTCCTGGTCAGACAGCCCAGATAGCTGAGGTGTGTGCCCAAGAAAGCCTGCTTGAACTTTAATTGGATATAAGCACGGAAATAACTATAAATGAAATGTGATTGAAGCTTTTGTGACATGATCTTGCCCGAGGTTTTTTTGGTCACAGGATTTAAACACCTCGGTGGACCCATCCCAGCCAGTACGCCATGAATAGTATCGAAGTCCTGGCTGTGGGAAAGTCCAGGTAAAAGATCCCTTGTTGCTAATGGAAAAATGTAGCAAGTTTCCTCAAAGATTATATGCCAGAATTACCAAATATTTGACATCCAGTAGCTGACTGTTAATAAATCAGTGTGCTCTAGTGGTGTTATTAAACAAAAAACAAACCTTCAACTTTGTTCATATATTAATTGTGAAACCTCAAGCATACTAGTACACATAAATGTTTTGCCCGAAGCTGCAAAAATAAGTTGGCTGAATAAATCCACCTGACAGTGTATAGACTTGTTTTGTGCTGCATCATAGCTACATCCTCGCATATTGCCAACTTAAATCTAATGGTCCATGTGGAAGTTTTAACTCCTAGCTTGGTGTGTCCTTAAGTACATGTACACACGATTTGTGAAATTGGTCCAAATTCAAGATCTGACAATTTAATTTTTATTTTGATAATTTGACAAATATTCCATGTCACTTTTTAAGAACTTTTTCTTCTCATTACTTTCAACAACTTTAAAAAAAATATGATTGTGCAGACTTGATTAATTTTAACATCACCAATTCACATAGCATTTCCATAAATCATTTTTTGACAATGGGTTGTTGTATTTTGATATTTGGTAATCATGACCATATTTTTAAAAATGTGATTCTTCCTAATGCATATATATCTAATGTCTTCGTCATTGTTGAAAAATAGGTTTAAAATTTGCCATACAATCTTTCTTTGGTCATGTTTTGACAGTTTAGTTTCTAATCCTTGGATTCAAATGAATTTTTAAATGCCAATGATTAAAACAGAAAAAAAAAAGAGTTTCAAAATCCCTTGACAACAAAGAATCTATCACTGGTGTGTGTGTTCCAGATGGGGGGGGGGGGGGGGGGGGGGGGGGGAGGGGAGAAGAGTCCAAAACAATTGCATCTCAAAGTTTGAAATAAGATCATATTACTTGCCTATCCAAGTAATTTTATAATTTACAATTCAGATTGGAATTTCAGACTATTTCCTAAATACACAATCAAAACATAATTCCAGACCGTTCCAAATATTAAACATAATTGTGATAAGATTTTAAAAAATCATATTTTAAAATGTTCCAATTTTTTTTTGTAATAACAAAGAATATGTAAATAGATGACATTATTAAATGTTTTATGTCCCAGCAGTGATGTCAAGAAAATACAACTAATGATGCTTAGCATTGACATTATGTGGGGCGGCACAGTGTAAAAAATAGTGGTACAGCTCGAGGTTGACACACTTCTTTCAAATTCACCTGTGAAGGACATTTTCACAGATACAACACATACATGTATAACACACACACACACGAAGTGGTACGCCATGCAATACCTCTTTGAAAAGTGGTACAGTTATCTGCGCAGCCCGGTTCTGTTTCATATTATGTCATACAGCAAACTGTATCTGTCATATCTAGGGGCAGGACATAATGATCTATGGGATGGATGGATGGATACGTTTTCAACATGTCCATATCTAATGAACAATTAAAGTTCTGCCCTAGATCCAATGTCTTAACTGGCACCAGAGATACCATACAGGGTAGATCTACGACACCTCAAAACATGGTTATTTGTCCGATACACAAAATATATGTATATATATGTGTGTTTTAAAACAGACATTTCTTTATTTCTGTATGGTTGTTTATTATTTGTGAATGTTAAGCTCACATTTACCGGTAAGTCACTGCAGACAAGTTGCTCCATTAAAATGGTACATGACAGAGTATAAATAATGTTTGAAAGGGTACTTGTTTTATGATTGAACATTTTTAACAGTCATATTTTCGTGTTTTACTTGTAATAAAGTTAACTACAAAAAATGTGCATAATGTACAATGCAATTAAGTGTACTACATCACTTTTAATACATGTATTTATTGTTGTACACAAATATATGTCAAAGTGTTTATTTATGCAATGTACATGCCTGTGTTAATATTGTACCAATTTATAAAATAAACTCAATTTCTGGTCATATCGAGAAGAAATTCATTGCAAATGCCTCAAATTGTTTGTGCATGTATATATATATATATATATATATATATATATATATATATATATATATATATATATTTATTTGTACCAGTAACAGGTCATTAAGCCCTTATTATCAGCTCACCCAACATTGTCATCCTGGGGTGGGGGATGATCCTGAGTTTGTTGCCATTGTTGAGATTTTGTTGTAATGTCTAAAATTGCACTGAATGTACAGACACTGTATTTAGTGTGTAATTTTAGTTTTCACAGAATTTTATTAGTAAACAAAGAGTACTGGTGAGGTACATGATACACCCGTCAGGAGGTTGATGGACAACCATAGATATTAATGAATATGTTAAGGTATGATTCAGTCTATTTAGGTTGATGGAAAACCATAGATATTAATGAATATGTTAAGGTATGATTCAGTCTATTTGTGTTTGCAATGGTAAACTGTCCTGACTTCTTCAAAGGCTAGACAAGATTTCACTATGATGTTCAGAATATAGACAACTTTTTTTTTTTTTTTGTATCAGTGACCTAGTAATTGTATGTGACACACCACCATCCCAAGTTGTTACTACATTTGAGGTTTGATGGTCCTGTATGTATCTATATGCAAGACATGATCCGGACCATGATTTATTGTTATGTGCAGTAAAGTGTGAAAAGTAGGTTACAGTAACCTATTAATAGTATGTGACACACCACCATCCCAAGTTCCTACATGTAAGGTTTAATGGTCCTGTATGCAAGATCTGGTCCAGACAAGGATTTACTGTTATGTGCAGTAGACCATGAAAAGTAGGTCACAATGACCTGCTAATAGTATGCGACACCCCACTATCCCAGGTTGTTCCTACATGTGAGGTTTGATGGTCCTGTATGAATCTGTATGCAAGATATAGTTTGAACAAGAACTTACTGTTATATGCAGTAGACCGTGAAAAGTAGGTCACAGTGACATAGTAATAGTACGCGACACCCCACCATCCCAAGTTGTTCCTACATGTGAGGTTTGATGGTCCTGTATGCAAGGTATGGTCCGGACAAGAAAAAGATAACAGACGGATGGATGTATGGACGGACACTGCTGTACCATAATACAACCCATCGTGGACCGGCGTATAAAAATATTGTACAATGGCTGCAAACAGGTCAGTCCGTTTAAAGATCCCTTGCTGCCATACAGTACATAGTAACATAGTCCATTTGTCAATAATGTACGATAGACATCAAATTGATTTAGTCTAAGTTAAAGTTTGTTTTGTTTAACGACATCACTAGAGCACATTGATTAATTAATCATCGGCTATTGGACTCTTAGTCATCATAGAAAACCCACTACATTTTTCCATTAGTAGCAAGGGATCCGTCTATATGCACCATCCCAGACAGGATAGCACATACCACAGCCTTTGATATACCAGTCGTAGTGCACTGGCTGGAATGAGAAATGACCCAATGGGCCAACTGACGGGGGATTGATCTCAATAGTTTAAAATATGCTGAGGTAATATGAAAGAAACATTCCTTTCATTCAATTAAATTCCATCCTGTCTTTGTAGGTAAATATTGTTGTAACACATCTTTAAACATCATTGTTCAAGAGACATTGGGAACAAATGATAAACAGAACAAAAAATTATAAACAGAACAAAGAATGATAAACACATTGTTTTTAGTTAAAATATTTAATGTTTTCTCAGCATTTTCCCTAAGCGACCACTTCAAATACATACTACTGAACTTTTCCTAAGGATGTTTGGACAACATGTTACAAGTAAAGCAACTGCATTTATTGTGTTCGATGGACAACATATATAATTGTAGCCATGTATTTCTATGGTTATGTACAGAACATCCAGACTACATAGTTTCATTGATTATATTTTGCACAATTTTAAAATGTTAATAAATTATTTATCAAGATATATACTTAATACATCTCTAGCAAAAGTTGAGTAGTATATTTTGGCTGGTTCGAAAATACTTTTTAAGAATTAAAACAATTCAATCACACTGCTCCCTTTCCTTTCTCTCATTTCTTCCTTATCTGGTCCTATCTTTCGTCTCCTGCTAACCACATTCACATTCCAGTCTTTGAAAAAGGAATTTGGCTGGCGAGAACAGGACATTTAAGTGCTAAATTCAAATCAATTTTGAATCATCTTTCAAATAAAAAAAAAACAAGAAGACAAAACAATTGTTTTCTACATAAACATACAGGGGCTCAATTCACTAAATTCTCGCAACTTTGCAATCTCGCAGTGCAATGCTAAAAGACTTGCAAAGAGGATGCTTTGTTGTCTAGCAGAGTCACTAAGAGATCTTTGTTTACAGTACAAACATGAAGCCAATCTCTGAAATTCAAAAACTATCTGATCACAAATGTAATATGTATATTCCTAAAAAAAAACCCGCCCTTCTTTATGTGAAAACTAACATATACATTTACAATATAGAATGAAATTTGCATTACCAGAATTTGAAATAAAAAGTTTAATTCAATTCAAAAGAAGTAAATAACATATTTTCTTTCAAAATTATGAAAGCCAAAAAATAAATATAATTATATATAAAAGCCCTTTTCTATTTATAACCCAATGCTATATAACCGTAAATAAAATGTGCTGAGTGCATCATTAAATAAAACCTTTCCTTCCTTTTTTTCTATTTATAATACCGGTACACGCATAATAAATTATACAAAATCAGATAACCATGGGAGACAATCTAATATACTATTATTGTATTACTTCAGTCTGTTCTGTAAGCCTTTCAACAGACAGGTTTGAATTGTGATCAGAGCTATGATGATGGCTCACCCTACCAATAGCCAAATTAGTCCGTTGAAAATCATATACAAAGTGATTACAACATTTAGCACTTGGCTACTAAAAATTTGTTAAAATTAATAATTTTGTAAGGAAATACTCAGTATATCTAAAAAAATTGGCTAAACGAAAACATTTCCCATGGTGAGCTCTGAATTAAGTGTTGAGAATCCGTTGGAATCTCATCATCGATCATCAGTTATAATCCGTTTACAGCAAAAGATCAATTTTCGATTATACAATTGCTAAGAATTATGTAAAATTAAGGGTTTCAATTATTAGGACCATGTACCTATTGTCATGGTCATGGACAAACCCTACATTATGCTAATTTTACCTTTAATACCTATTCATTTTCCATTTAAATTCTTAATATACATATACGTGAAAACAATCCCAAACATCAACACACTGACATTAATTCCATCATCCAAATTATAGCTTGTTCCAGCCAGTGCACCACGACTGGTATTACAAAGGCCATGGTATGTACTACCCTGTCTGTGGGATGGTGCATATAAAAGATCCCTTGCTGCAAACTGAAAAGAGTAGCCCATGAAGTGGCAACAGCGGGTTTCCTCTCTCAATATCTGTGTGGTCCGTATGTCCGTAAATAAAATATGTTGAGTGCAATCGTTAAATAAATCATTTCCTTCCTTCCTTCTTCCAAATTATAGAAACAATTACAGTTGACATTTTTAGTGACAATCTGTTGTGATAATCACATTGGTAGAGCTCAACTGATTATTGTTCAGTTATAATTCATCACTGGAACATCGACTCTTAGCACCAACACTATGTTACATATTTCACTATTGGTCCATGAACCAATAGGGTTTATGGTATCATTTTGGGGAATAAGGCTAATAGTACTTTTTAGCAAGGTTTTCATATATCAAGGATATGAAAATAGGTGATAGCATTGGAATACTGGCAGGGCTCGAAACTCGCCAAAAAATAATGAATGTTGGCAAATTATGGTAAAAGAAGATTTTAATGTGGAATATAAATATTAATAGTGGCTCATATGTTATAGCTCTAAAGAAGATCGCCACATAATATTATTTGGGTGACTAATGCCATTATTTTTTTAATATTTAAGTCGCCCACACAGGACATTGGTTGCATTTAGCGACCTGGCCACAGGCTGTTTTGAGGCCCGAATACTGGTATGTATCACATCAAACAACAGGATAGTGGAATATTATATCTGCTTGAGCAAACTCTACAACACTAGAATATTTATCACATTTGCTTCTTTTAAAAACTATACTTTCATTTATGCAAAAGACGACCACAGCTGTAAAGGCACACATCTCACACCACCGAACTTGCCAGAAGCCAAACAAGGCTACAACTTTCAAAACAAGACAGGACAATATATTTGATATGTCTCAGCATTAAAAACGATCCTGATGGTGTGTTTTTAACTCTGAACCACTGCAATATTTGTTATGTCTGCTTCATCTTTTTCTGAGGATCATAAACGTATCTTTTGAAAGACAGGATTACTCGGATAGGTTCGGCGTGGGTTTCTTCAGCAGTTTCCTCCACTTCTGTCTGCTTGCCTTTCCCCTTTCGTTTCTTCACTCCTGCATATCTTTCTGCTGTTGAAGGATTTATACCATCTGAAAAAGATATGCCAATGCATATATAGAGACTAGCTTTTTCTCCAGGATCCAGTTGTTCAAAGCATAGTTAAATTAATCCTTGGTTAGTCTAATATTTTCATTTTCATTATTTTTGCACAAATACAAACTAAACTTTAGATTTAATTATACTGATGGAAAGAAATAAAGGATCACACAGATAGCAACAAGAAATAATGACTGCATCAAAAATCAATTCATATTGTCAGAAGTTGACTGGGAACATATAGGCAGCATATTCAACACTACAGACATTCAATACCACATTACAACTTGGTATGAAATACAGACATTATTATGCTAGTAGTTAATTAAATTTAGTCTGCTGCAATTTAATGTGTTCCCTTATTTCTTTCCATCAGTACATTTGTATATGTAGGAATAGTGTAAGCTGTTCCAAAACAAGTTTCAACATTATTTTTTCAATTATTATTGGTTTTGAATTTTTTTTAATCACAGCTTTAATGGAACTAACGTTTGAACAACTGGCACAGATGTTGAATGTCCGGAAAGAAATTCACCATGCAAGATGACACAACATTGACTATTTCTAACATCCCTCATGACATGTTAGTCGGCCAGTAAATCTGACCTAAGGTTAAGAGTACCTCCATCTGTTCATGTCTATGTGTTTAACACAGACTTGCTAAATATATCCATTCCATTTCCATGGGACATTTATCTTTAGGAATTTAAATTATTTGTACAGTAAGTATAGCAGGTATTACTAAATGTGGAATCAAACTGAATATTCAGTCTAGATCACACTAAGAAACAAAACGTTTTAATAAGAAAAAGAAAAACACTAAACAAAGGTATGTACACTACTCCATCAAAAACGTAGTATTTTTAAGTCTATATACTCACCAGCTACTCTAATCTTTATTTTCCCACTCTGACCAAATCCGCCTTCTATGACTCCGTGTTCACCAGACGATAACTCAACCTTCATCCCACTGAAGGCTTCAATGTTCGTCTCCTTCTTGAAGAGGTTCTTACAAATCAGAGAATATTCGTCCATCACTCGATCAACCAGTCCTTCACGCGATTTCAACTTGAACACTTTGAGCTTTGGCAAATCTTTGGTTGTGTATGCTGGATCGGTGAAGATCTCCAACAGCTGTCCATAAAACGCTAACCTACAGGTATTTGCATTGATATCAGTATCTAACTTTGAACCAATGAGTAAAGAGGTAGAGGAACATGTGACTGGCTTCTCCAATTCTATTAGAGCATACTGCTTTATTAGAGTGGTCTCCCCTTCACCTCCTTTACCATTTTCTGCCACTAGATATTCATCCTGGTATTTGTATTCCAAATTGTAATCAAAAGATGAATTTTTGTCATTAGTTACCTGCTGTCCAGGCATCAGACCAAAGAAAAACAAGCGACCCATGACTGTATCATGGCCGACAGAAATGTGGAATTTGGATTTTGTTGTTAAGGCACCTTTGAAATATGAAATCTTATGGATGTCAATGATAGCTGCATGGACAGTTGGCAGCGCACCAGGGGAACATGCGTAACCTCGTTCAAGCTGTTTAGGATCAAACTGGGTGACACAAATCCCTGCACGGTCTCCCTGCAAGAAACAACAGTTATTGCTTCAGTTCATAACAAAACTACTTTGTAAAAACAATATCAAAGACCGTGGTATGTGCTGTCCTGTCAGTGGGGGAAAGGACATAATAAAAAAATTCCCTTGCTGCTAAAGTGGTGTTCTCGCTTTATGCTTTTTGTAGTAATGTGTAGTAGGAACTCAAACCGCATCTTGTTGGAAGACTTTATGCCATATAAGATTAAAAAGCATCCAAAAAGCTTGTCTGTTTAAACATATTTTGTGGGAAATAAAAGTGCATACAAATTTAAACCAAAAGAAAGAAAATATGAACGTACAAAACTTACTAATGGTATTATGTAATAAAACAATTTGTGACCAGATTTTGAACAATAATAGACTTTATGGACAGGTGTACTCCGAACATTCTGACATATTTGTAAACAAATTTTAAAAAAGTGAATCGCATAGTGAGCATACACCTTAATAAAAAATGTAGCAGGTTTCCGTAGAAGATTACGAGTCAGAATTACCAACTGTTTGACATTGCAGGGAACATTTTGTTTTCAAAATCTTGAACAGCGATATTTCTAGTCAATTGAAAATTGATTAGCAATAACTGTTTAATGTTTTAAAATTGTGTAATGTTCTCTCAAACTTACATAGTGAATCACAAAGCGATACTAAAAACTAAATGTTTCCTGAATAGCAGATGATGAAGTAATTAATGTGCTCTAGTAGTGTTGTTAAACAAAAGAAAATTTTTAATGAAGAAAGGAAGGAAATGTTTTATTTAATGACGCACTCAACACATTTTATTTACGGTTATATGGTGTTGGGCATATGGTTACAGACCATACAGGTATTGAGAGAGGAAACCCGCTGTCGCCACTTCATGAGCTACTCTTTTCGATTAGCAGCATGGGAACTTTTATATGCACCATCCCACAGACAGGATAGTACATACCACTGGCTGAAACGAGAAATAGCCGAATGGGTCCACCGACGGGGATCGATCCCAGACCAAATGTTTTACCACTGGGCTACATCCCGCCCACCTTTTTACTGATTACAAGGAACCTATTATTTCATCATGAGATGTAAGAGATGAATATTTACATCACCTGAATCACTTTGTCTACTGGCATCTTGAACATCTGAATGGACTTCACTTTCTTCTGTACTTTCAGTGACGGAATCTCCAGATTCTGAAAGAAAGAATATGTCATTTCATATACAGTTTTATGTCCTGAAAGTGAATGATGCAATATATACTCTACCAAAAAAGTAGGGGAACTCTACGAAGAATTTACAATTGCCAAAATTGTAAGATATATTAGCTGTGGGAATGGTTATATGATAATAGTGAATTAATTGGGCAAACATTACAACCGATATTAGGATATGAATCTTAGTTCATTTATAAAAAATACTTCTGGTCAGAAAACCACTGTTATTGGGAATAATGGACATAAATACTAGACAGCTGGCCACAGATGTCCATAAATAAAGGCAACTTTAAAATTTTTTTGCCTCATTTTAATCAACATTAACTGAGCTAAAATATCATTAAAATTATAAAAACCCACAAAAATAATACCTACCAATTAAAATACGAACTTTATTTTATGTATTTATAGAACATTTAAGTAAATATGTCAGTAAATATTATAAACTTGTACCCACTCAACATGGTTTTTGTGAAAAATTAATCCAGTAGTCTAAAAGTTAAACTAAATACAATTCTGCAAATGTATCTTAAAATATTCTCAACATGCACTAGAATCATGTCTGTGGATACAAGGTTCAAAGCAGAAGTGGAAATGTGGTCATATATGAACTTTAACTTTAACCAAATGTTGACAGTGTCAGATGGAAATAAGTTATTCTGATGACTTGCATTAATAGAACTTTGCATATGTGAGTCAAAAACAGAGAAGACTAAAACTCACATCATTGATAGCTGCACTCCCACTGAGCACCGTGCCGGTCATGACGGTTCCCTGCCCTCGGATGGAGAAACAGTGATCGACGGCGAAAATGAACGGACCTGATGGATCACGGTCGGGCAGATATGTCTGTGAGTTAATCACATCAATCAACTCACTGATACCTTCAGCCTCCGAGTCGGGCGACTGAAAAACAAAATTAAATACTCCATGCTGGGATTATTAAGAGTTACTTGAGATCATCACTGTTGCTTCTCTGACTTCCTGCAGTCTTCAGCTCAGATGGGCTTAATAAGTACATGTATTTAAAATGTGATAGAATCAGATGTAAAAATCAGAAAATTATCTTATTTTCTCTCTCACAAAACTCAGCTAAAGCTGTAGTATTTTTTGTTTTTTCTTTCACAAGCTACACCGGCAGTCCAGTCTGTAAAATGAAATGAGCTGTGCTGTACTATATATGGCAGTCTCTTTGAAGCTCCAACTTAAGAATGGTTTTACCTGTGACAATTGTGAAATGTTTTTACCATAGGCAAACTGCCCACATACGGCAATTTCGATCCTGACTACAGCAATTTTAAACCAGTAACTTTTGCAACAAATAAACACAAAACATTAAAATAAAAAATTATCCCTTCAACCGATGGCAATAATTTTTAACTGGTCACAAAAAAAAAATTGCTGTCCGTAAAGTCCATGATAACAAATGATGTGGTGAGTAATTAATTGCTCCCCTAACACAATAACAAGTGTACTGAGTTGATTCTCACCTCGGCTCCCCCTGGTTTAGCTGCCACTGCTATTATGGGACTGTCTGCAAAACGAGTCTTCTCAAGTGTTTTCAACATTCTTTTCTTCATCTGAAACAAACTTACTAATTGGTGAACTAAATACAAGTAAATTAGGAACAGCAAAAGACATAGATAATACTACAAGCGACTGTTATATATTATTCACCTTACGAGTTGTATGAAAATATATCCAATGACAGAAAGTGAGTTAAATTTTAAAATGAATTGCAAGATAAATGATATCTAATTGACATGAATGTAATATTCCACTTCTTACATATCCTAAAAAAACAAATTAAAACAAATTAAAACTTTTTTCAACTAAAACCTTATTTATGGTGAGCAATAGCACTTACAGTTAACTTATAGGTCAGAGAGAAATAAATTTTGATAGTGCTTATTTCATTTGATGACATGACTCTTGTGACCAGGTCACCACCTAGGAGCAGCCAATCATATGTCTTTAAACTGAAATTTGTGATATTGCCAAGTGATATCAGAAATTCTGAATGATGTTCTCACCAATACATGAAGGTGTGTAAGAAAACATATCATAGTCAATCTGTGTAATAGTAAATTACACATGTAGGCATCACTAGCTGAAGAATATGCAATACCAAAATACTTTATAAACTACTGCAGTCTCTCTTTGGTAAAAGATAAATGCATTATGTTTCACATTTGCAGCTTTCCTTGAACTTAATTGATACGGTGTTCACATTTGTGTCTGTTTGTTACCAAAGAATATTATTGGCAAAATTGGAGGAAAAAGGAGTATATTATGAATGAAAAAGAGTGAAATAACCACCAATCAGTGGCATGGAAAGAAAATATTGGCATTAAAACAACAAAACCTTGTTATGGTTAAGATAGAAAGAAAATGTTTTATTTAACAACGCATTTTATTTATGGTTATATGGCATTGGACATATGGTTAAGGACCACACAGATATTGAGAGTGGAAACCCGCTGTCGCCACTTAATGGGCTACTCTTTTAGATTAGCAGCAAGGGATCTTTTATATGCACCATCCCACAGACATGATAACACATACCATGGCCTTTGATATACCCATCGTGGTGCACTGGCTGGAGCGAAAAATAGCCCAATGGGCCCACTGACAGGTATCAATCCCATACCGACCACGCATCAAGCAAATACTTTACCACTGGGCTACATCCAGCCCCGGTTAAGATGGAATAATTAAAAAACCTAGCATACTAATATCGGTAGTTAGTATTGTGCATTCCATCAGAAATATTTCAGATTGCTTCTTTTTAGACTCAACCTGATGGCAAACATAATATCCTGTATTTTACTATATACCTTACACAGTGTTTCCCGGCTTAACTATCAGCCAGAGGGTATGAAGGATAAAATTACGTACCTTAACATCTTGGAAATTTGTGGAAACATTTCATAAACCTGTTTTGGATAGTTTACAGTAAAAGAACTGATGTTTAAAATTTGTCCAAGTACATGAAATGCAATGACCAGTTTAAAACGATTTTAAACCCATAAGTACATATTAGAGGAACTTAAGATTATATTGTTTTTATTATGAACCATCGGTGGGGCTATTGGGCTATTTCGCACTCCAGGCAGTTCACCATGACTGGTACACCAAAGGTTGGGGTATGTGCTATCCTGTCTATGGGATGGTGCATATAAAAGATCCCTTGCTGCTTATCGAATACAGTAGCCCATGAAGTGGCGACAGCGGGTTTCCTCCCTCAATATCTGTGTGGTTATTAACCATATGTCTGACACCATGTAACCATAAATAAAATGTGTTGAGTGTGTCGTTAAATACACCATTTCGTTCCTTCCTTATTATGAACCCTCAAATTATTTTCCAATCTAATTAAAATTAGCTCCACTATTACATGTGGATCTAACACCAGCCAGTTGCAGCTCATGTCCACCAATCAAAACCTTACTTGCAGAATCATGCCAGTGATTTAAAAATAATTTGAAAACATTCCGAATTATCCTGAGGGTATACGATGTTTCATGTGAATTACGAATGCCTTATTTAGACCAGTAGAACTAATTTTAATCGGATTGCTAACAACACTGCGTAGTCCCCAATGTCCAGGTAACATTTCGTCTGTAAATAATAATTTAAATATTGACCAATCACACTTCGCCTTTTATAACGTTATTTGGGAGCATACAAATTCTAAAAATATCGGGCGAGTCTATTTTAGTGGCCGCAGTACAGCGAACCATATCAATACGTACGGGGTGGGTTATCAGTCTTCAATTTTACATTAAAAATTATTTATTTATTTATAAAAAAAAACTAAAACTAAATCAGTCTTCAGTTTTACATTACAAATTATTTATTTTATAAAATAAAACATGTTTTAAGGCATTCGTCATTCACACGAAACATGTCGTATACCCTCAGGATAATTCGGAATGTTTTCAAATTATTTTTAAATCACTGGCAGGATTCTGCAAGTAAGGTTTTGATTGGTGGACATGAGCTGCAACTGGCTGGTGTTAGATCCACATGTAATAGTGGAGCTAATTTTAATTAGATTGATTATTTTCTGGCAGAAAGACTATACATCCATTTGGACTCTTCAGTTTCACCCAAGTGGAGATCTCCACATACCTTATCAACTGTAGCTTGTTTTTTCTCTGGTGGAACGAGATCGACTTTGTTGAGAACAATGATCATTTTGTTACAGAGGATTTCCCCGATGACTAGGCACTCGGCTGTCTGTGTCTGAACACCCTTGACGATGTCGACCACCAACATCATAAGATCAATGATCTGGGCACCTGAAACCAACCATCACAGCTATTAAACACCACTCGATGTCAAAAATTATCAGGTCTGTGTCGTTACATAAGATAGTGATTGAAATTTTTTTTTTACTTAAAGATATTACTAATAATTACAACATTTACACAAAAAAATAATAATAAGAAAGAAAAAAGAAGATAAACATAAGAAAGAAAGAAAAGATCTGATGAGAAAATACAAGACCAATATTATGGTCCAAGCCAAAGTAATGATGTGATCAATTTTATTGTATTTCAGTTAACGAAAAACAGTGTTAAATATCGCGCATATTTGAAGTGGCCAATTTGTTCACATGATCTTCCATTTATATACATAGAAGTGATTTTGACACCAAACTCAGTTGGCGGCATATGTATCGGACTACACCCACCCCATCATGTATTCATAAGTTAGCAAAATGCTTTTTAATTGTAAAATATTTAAAATACTAAATTTTCTCTAATAAGCGCCCGGGTGCTTATTCATTTCAAAATGGTCGCAGACCCGGCACTCTTTTCAACTGGCAGCAATTAAGGGATCTTTTATATGCACCATCCCACAGACAGGGTAGCACATACCACAGCCTTTGATATACTAGTCGTGGTGCACTGACTAGAACGAGAAATAGCCCAATGGGCCCATCAACGGGGATCGATCCTAGACCGACTGTGCATCAAGCAATCATTCTACCACTGAGCTATGTCACGCCCGTGGCGCTTATTGGAGACCCAGCCTTTATTTTTTCAAACAAATTTAAGAAGTTAAAGCTAAAAACTACAAACTTACCATTATATTTAGTTTTAAATTTTAATTTCGAACTGAAACAAAACTTTAAAACTTTAACAAAACAATAAACAAATTAATATTATTTGTCCACGTAAAGTGCCTAAATTATGCCAGGGAGTAATCCGTTTTCGGCTGTCTTACCTGCCGTTTATTGGAGGCCCAGCATTTATTTTGTTGCAAAGTGTTACAGACCCGGCACTTATTCCAAATAATTTACTGGAGGCCTGCGCTTATTTGAGGCCTGGCGCTTAGGCCTAGGCCCCTAGAGGAAATATGTATCATTGTATGTTAACAAATAATCCAAATACCTCCAATAATAGTTCTGATGAGACTGGCATGGCCTGGACAATCAACCAGTGTATACTGCACTGTATCACTTTCTACTCCACATTCTTTCAATCTTGCAGGTGTGTCAACAGAAAATGAGGAAAATCCCAAATCCAGAGTAATCCCCCTTTCCTTGCTTTGGGGATTCTTGTCAAAACACGCCGTACTTGCTACCGTGCTGAGCGCTTTTGACAGAGTGGTCTTTCCACTGTCAACGTGACCAAGAACACCAATGTTAAAGTTAATTTTACCTGCCATTTCGCATACTAGTTAATTATTATCAATATTTATAAATAAATGTTTCCCATTCCATTTTCAAAACCGGAAATGATTTTGTTTTATTCTAACCAACTTAAGAATCCGGACAAATATGAACCGGAAGTACCTTACCCTTTAACAATTTTTAGTTAGCACTGTACAGCTAAAAAAAAAAAAAGCAGACAATATAAACGTGATTATATGCATTAAAAAAAAATCTGTCTGTGATACAAACTGATAATCTGCAAGCTTATTTTATTACATGGATCATGCTTGTCAGTTTATCAAAATAAAATAATTATTAAACATCTATACCAGTTTTATGTATTTAACCTAGCTACTACATCGTTAAACATTTTAATCATACTTTGGTTTAGCCCGAGTACTCTGACTGTAAGAGAGCTAGACGGACATTTGGACATAAATACGCTCTCATTATGTCCAAATGTCCGTCTAGCTCTCTTACAGTCAGAGTACTCGGGCTAACTTTGGTTTAGTTTCATGACACCTAACCCATCGCATTCATGTAGCATTAAAGGGACATTCCTGAGTTTGCTGCAATTTTTAAGATGTCATCGACTAACAGCCTTTTTGACGACTGTAATTACATATCAAATATATGTTTCTGCATAAAATATTAGTTGCTGTATATTAAACGTGTTTCTGAGCGTTCTAATATTTGTACTAGGTTAAATTTCATTTTATTTCCTAAACATTTTTTTCGTACGTACGAAATTATTTAAAAGCAAGATCCAGTTTGGGCTTCTTACAAATGTTAAGACGACCAGAAACACAATGAATACACAGACACTGATATTCTAAACAAGAAAATATATTTAATATGTAAGTTTAATCGTAGAAATATTTTATTAGTCGAAAACATCTTACAATGCAGCAAACTCAGGAATGTCCCTTTAATCACAAAAAACCCCCACAATTGCGAGAGGCCCAAGCATTCTGACTAGTGATACGAATCGTCAATATATCCATCTACAATCTAAATAAAATTAGCTCCACTGGCTAATAACCAGTAGAGCTAATTTTAATCAGATTGATCCGTCTAGCTCTCTTACAGTCGAGTACTCGGGCTATATTGCGAGTGACCATGTTGCTCTTCTAACAAGCCTCAAGTTAGTGCCTAGCTCAGTTGTTAGATAGTTCGTCTGAGGTACATGCATCAATGAACCACCCCAGTAGTCGCTTACTCCGATTTGGTTCCCCGCAACCAAAACAGGTATCAAAGGCCATGATATGTACTGTCCTGTGTTTGTGAAATTGTGTATAAAAGATGCTTTACTGCTAGTGAAAAAAATATGCAGATTTCCTTCCTAGTCGTACAAGATTACCAAACATATGACATCCAATAGCACCAGTGTGCTTTAGTTGTGTCATTAAACAAAACAAACTTTAAACATTCATTAGAAAGGTTTTAGTCTGGCAGAAATTCCCCAACTTGCACCTGTACATAATGTGTACACACGTGTAAAGTAATATCTACATGTACCGACATCCAAAAAAAAACTACATACATAACATTTTACTAAGTCGATAAATATTGTTGCTAATCGAAAAGAAAAACCCTTTAAGAAAACTGTACAAACACTTTGCATGTATCACAAAGTGCATTGTGACATTTAGATGTTGAACTTCATACTTTCATATCCCACCATACGGTTTGTTGGTTTTCTACAATACAATTTCAAGCCTTGTAATGATTGTTTTGGACGCCAATATATATTTCATTATTATAGTTAATATGTTTGTAATAAAAATCGGAACATGTGCTACAAGATACCTTTACCCTCTCTTACTTTTCGCACAATCCTTTCTAACTGCTTCTCCCTTGTTCTATTATCCACCTGTGCCTGCATCTAATTTTGGGTATTGCATTTCAAGTGTTGCACGTTTGAAAAATATCTTGGTTACAAAAACAAATTTATTTTTAGCTCTCTTCACGTTCATGACATTTTAAGAGAGAGAGAGAGAGAGAGAGAGAGAGAGAGAGAGAGAGAGAGAGAGAGAGAGAGAGAGAGAGAGAGAGAGAGAGAGAGAGAGAGAGAGAGAGAGAGGTAAAGATAGACAGAGTGTGTGACACAACATTTAAACAATGAAAACAAGTGTGTTCCCAGAAAACAAAACTTTATTTGAAAATAAAAGAAAACATTTTTAACAAAATATGAACACCTTATTTTGTGTCGAGGTTGGACATTAAAATGCGTAAATCAATAGATTGTATATAATTAGTGTATAACCAGTGTCCAGACAAAGTATCATCACATTATACAAAAAAAGAAGTAAATTTTCTAGGACTTATTTAAATTAAGTTAAAAATACAAGACTAATTTAAACTCTGGGTATATGATTACCACAACCTAATCGAGTGTTTTCATTATTGCTATTAATAAATCAGTTAATTAAAACGAGTAACATGATCATTATAATTTTATCAAAAATTGTTTCAGGAATACATGTATATGTATTCCACGAGATTCGTAACAAGTTAATAAATGGAATGAGATTCAAAAATCATTTGTTGATGTCCAAGTAATCTCACCATCATTATAACAAGACCAAAGAAACACAAACAACAGCCAGAAGCCTAGTGTCACATTAAACTGTGTAAAAACAAGGACATAATGTTTTTTGATAATTTGTAAGCCTAATTGAATGACTTAAACTCATTTGACAACATAATTTACATTCGTTAAAATTTCGGCACGTCCATAAATTCGTACAAGAATTAAAAGAGTCCATTGAAAAACTGTACAATTACAACATGAAATTATCCAGAAACTTAACCTAGCCTAAGTTATTGTCCAGATGTATTATATAGGTCAGCAGAATGGTGTAGGTGTAAATTACAGGTGTAAACCCACTAGACCTTTTCTAAATACATACGTAAAATACAGATGCAAATAAAACATATTCTTCAATTAGGTGATGAAATAAACCCATATCTGTACATCATATTGACTATGGAATACAGTATCAACCAACAATACCCGATTTAACATTTCACAACATTTGTATACATATCTGGCATACATTACTAGTATACTATATGATACTATCTACTGTCATACTATATGTGATATTACAGACATTGCTTTAACCTTTAACAATGCATTACCAAGTTCTTGTTAATATTTTCATAACAATAGCGGGCTTTGTCAACAGTGTGTTTTGTTTACGAAACTTACTATTAGGTGAAATGAAACTGAAAGCCACGTACACAATCGACAATTATTTATTGTTTAAATTTAAGGGAGAATGGATCTCATTATTATTATTAAATACAAACAATAAATAACTGTAATTAAGTTTATGGCTTTATTTCAACCGCGGTTTATTTAAAGGTGTGGTTTATGTACGGATGAAGGTCAGAACTTTGTCTAAAAACAAGGGGTGCGGTTTATACACCAGTGCGTATAATAGGCCGGAAAATACGGTACCTCATAATTACAATAACAATTTATGACATTAACATTAAATTTTATGATAAATGGATTATTATTTTATTATTTTGCACGAACTCATTCATTACTGGGTTGGGCATGTGCAATAGCACATTTCTTATCTGATATGCTGCATAAATGTGAAAGCAAATCAAATTATTCAAAACAAATAATAATAATAATCTTTATTTAAAGAAGGTTACACAAATAGCAGCACACTAATCTCCCTTGTGGCCGTGTCTATTAAGCATTAAAAATTATTACTCTGCATATAATGAAATAAACAATGCAATAACAAGAGTATAAGAATGAATACAAGTCAATGACTAACATAACAGACATCTTCTTTAAAGATATTTTGGAAGAAATCTTGTTTTTAAAAAGAAACAAAAGAAAACCATGTTTACATTTTGTTTTAAAAGTAATGAAAACAAGATAAATTTTAGCTGACAATTTAAAAAGAACCAAAAATGTCCTTGAAACTTGTCAATTCCTAAATATTGTTAAATATCTCACCAAGAATGACATCTATACATGCATTAAAGCAGCATAAAATTAATTTATATCATTCATATTCAATAATGTATGTCAACGAGCAATGATACAAATAATGTTATTTTATAACATCAATGACAATATTTTGTTCTTGTTGTGTCAGAAATTTAGCTTTCCATTCAGTTATGTAACTGCTATACAAAACTTACAGAATTAATATTTAAAATGTTCCAAAGATTCAGACACTTGACATATGATCCACATACGGTGTGTACAAAAAGAGAGAAGTCTATCATACAATAGCAAGCACTGTGTAAGCTAGAGAGAGTATTCATGCTGTTTTTGTAAAGCGTATTTCTCTGAAACTGCTGAAGTGTTCAGGTTTATAGATGACAGCTGCGTTTTATTGCTTGGCATCAGTTTTTTGTCGGAGTCGGCAATATTCTCGTAATCTGCAAAAAGAAAGTACACTGTTAAAGCAGTAACATGGCACAGGTACCTAATTTCAAAATTTATGAGTTTATAGAATTATAATATATTGTGTTATAGCAAGTTATAAACAGAGAGATATATGGTTGTAACCCTAATTTCAAGTATTGTGTTGTGTATGAATTAGTTTATAGGTGTTACAAGGAAACAATTTGTACTTTTGAATTCTACTGTATGACAGGGAATACTGGCTAAATGTGATCCTAATTGTGACGTATTAAAAATACTAGGAGTGGCTGTTAAAGGAGGGGACAATTAAGGCATTTGGCCTGGTATGCATATTCAACGATATATAATGCACATTATTGCTTAATATCAACAAGTATAATCGTATAGTTAATTAATAAAACGGTTAAATGTGACGGCTATTATATATAACGGGCGCAGCCATTTTGTACCATCCCAGTGAATATGCCCTCTGGCGAGCTGGTGGTTACGTAATACCTAACGTGTCACGTCAGGAATTAGTCTTCGAACTGAAGAAACAAAACATACCTGATTTTTGCAGATGCATCGCAATGTTCTGTAATTATATCCATCCTAGTAAGCCAGTACCAATTATATATTATTTTTCAATACAAAATAAACCACCATTGTCAAAGTGTTGATATAACTGTATTATGTTTCGTACATAAATTAACCCACGTACTGAAAACAATAATCAGAGTGTTTTCTTGGTTAATTGGTCTTTTCTTTCCGTGGCCTTTCTGTGGTTCCTGATTGGCAGGTGTATATTCAGACGGTCCCCAGACACTGTGTCTAGACACTAAAAAAACGTGCCTCTTTTATGAAGATCACAGGGTATTGTGTGATAACAGCACGGATACACCTCAAATCGTAATGGACATTACCAGCCGCCCTGCTTTATTACTGTAAGTAATTCTGTAAAACCCTTGATTAAGTAGACTTTCCCATCTAAAATCACAAAACTGACCAATTACGTTGTCCTAAAGAAAAGAAAAGTATCACTTGGGTATCGTGAGTGGTAGTTTTTGATCGAAAGTGCCCTACCAATAGGCCTAATAGTATGCATTTTTTCTTTGGATTTTTTTAAAAAGAAAAATACTATAACTCCATTTCGTTCTATTGATGTAACCTGAAATATATTTAGTTAAATAGTTTATTATACTATCAAGTCATTTATGTTGTTTTACAAGTCAGGTTGATGAAAACGAAGCGCCTTGTAGTAAATTAGAGCGTTTGTTTACACTGTGCATAGAGAAGATGGACGGAGCTGACGTCACTTCGCCCCAAGCTATAGCACCAGACGTCACAAAAACGAAACAAAATGGCTGCCCCCAGTTAGCAGGAATAATCATGGTTTTTTATTAACTCTAAAATTACGCGTTTTTTATTTGTTAAAGTGTCAGTATGTGTTGGTGGTCCGGGTATGCATCTTTCCAACACATAAGGTTCTTGTTGGAGTTGACTCTACCTTTAAATACCAATTATTTCGTTACAAAACACATCTAACAAGTAAAAATCAAATTGGATACAGTTTATGATAAATAGTAGAGATGTATTGTATTTTTGGAAAAGAGTTCGACCCGTACCACTCTATATCAAAAGCTCTAAGACTAACCCTAACCATAACCATTGAAAGGGGTACAGATCGAACTCATGCCATATTTTTCTTTTACACATCCTTAATGGCAGCAGTGCAGCGATAGAAATAAGAATAATTTTCTACTAGTCCACCGGACAAATACATCTAGAAATTACTTGTTCGCCAATATTTTCACTTGTCCAAATAAATGGATTGTGTTATTCAAGTACCAGGATGATGTTTTTGATTGCTCAAAATGAAACTGCACTGAAATGTTTTACTTGTCCAATGGACAATCACCAAGGCATATTTTGCTTGTCCGAATAGATTTTCACTTGTTGGGACAAATGGACAAGTGCTTATTTTGAACACTGCAATGTGTAGGCACATCTGTAGTGTCATTTCAGAAAATCTTTTGAATTATATGCAGATATATTCACCATAAAATGTACTTAAAACTGGATCATGAATTAAAAAATCTCACACAGTGGGCGTCTACGAAAATTAAAATAATGTCTTGTCGTGACGTCTGCAGGTTGTTTACTGGAAGGTTTGAGTTACCTGAGAGCATTGATCTTGATAAATCCACCTGCATCTGGTGGCTCGTAGTCTCCTTGGACATTCATGCTAAACAAATGGAGCAAAACAAAGATGACAAATTCCATTAACTGCAACATACCAATGCAACACAAACAAACATTGAATAGAACGTTTTATGGGAATAAATGGAAATGTATGTGTGTTATTGTTTTTCCAGCTCTAAATGGAAGCATGGATGAGTTATTGGTCTATACCTACAGGTTTTTATTTTAACAGTAATACAGAAATAATGAACAGGTATGAGTGTTTGTGTGTGTGTGTGTGCGTGCGAGTGTTTTAATAGTATACACAAAAGCAAATCAATGTAGCAGTTATCGGTGTATATTTTAATTGTAATAAAATAAAAACATGTCACAATTATTGGGGTTTGGGGGGGTGAGGGGGTGGGGGGTTTACATATTTGCTTTAACAACAACAGACAAGAGACAGAAGCATGCTGTTGATATGTATGCATGTTTATTTTAACAATTTCAACCCTGTGAACCTCTATAAAGACGACTTTAAAAGAATCAATGGCGGATCCAGAAAATCCATTGGGTGGGGGGGGGGGGGGGGGGCAGTGACATGAGGCGGAATGCCAAAGAAACCTTGGGTAAGGTTTGGAGGGGGATCATACAAAAAATGAAAATTAATATATACTCTTCAAAAAAAGAAACGCAAAAGGGTACAAATGGGTTATAACTCCGATTTTATGTTTCCTACCGGTTCATGCTTTGTGAATATAATAAGGTCATTGCATGTCCCAAACACATTCCCATGGTTACATTTGATAAAACGCAGCTACTGTAAAATAAAGTTTCAAAATGTGAATATTCGCAAAAACGCAGCCACGTGCAAACCATGTCACCACTGCACGTGCGTTGTCTGCACGTGCAACATGAACACCGACAGTATAAAAGTGCAGGGTGTTCGCTTGCCTGGCCTCTGTATCTGGCCGACAGTTGACAATCCAGGACATGCCACGTCTCAGTGAACCGCAGAGAAACAATGCCATCGGCCGACTAGACGCAGGCGAATCCAGAACGGCCGTTGCCAGGGCATTCCATGTGTCCCCAAGCACCATCTCCAGACTGTGGGACCGTTACCAGCAACATGGATCAACACGTGACCTCCCTAGATCCGGTCGACCACGGGTCACTACCCCCGGGCAGGACCGCTACATCCGGGTACGCCACCTTCGGGAACGATTGACTACTGCCACCTCCACAGCCGCAGCAATACCAGGTTTGCGCAGGATATCCGACCAGACCGTACGGAACCGCCTACGTGAGGTAGGAATTCGTGCCAGACGTCCAGTTCGAGGTGTCATCTTAACACCACAACACCGTCGACTCCGACTGCAGTGGTGCCAGATTCATCGACAATGGCCTCAACTGCGATGGAGACAGGTGTGGTTCAGTGACGAGTCCCGATTTCTGCTCCGACGTCATGATGGAAGATGTCGCGTGTATAGGCGTCGTGGTGAACGTTATGCGGCAAACTGCGTGCAGGAAGTGCACAGATTCGGCGGGGGTAGTGTCATGGTGTGGGCAGCCATCTCACACACTGGCAGAACTGACCTGGTCCACGTGCAGGGCAACCTGAATGCACAGGGCTACATTGACCAGATCCTCCGGCCACACATCGTTCCAGTTATGGCCAACGCCAACGCAGTGTTCCAACATGACAACGCCAGGCCTCACACAGCACGTCTCACAACGGCTTTCCTACAGAACAACAACATTAATGTCCTTCCTTGGCCATCGATATCACCGGATTTGAACCCAATTGAGCATCTATGGGACGAGTTGGACCGACGCCTCCGACAGCGACAACCACAGCCCCAGACCCTGCCCGAGCTGGCAGCAGCCTTGCAGGCCGAGTGGGCCACCATCCCCCGGGACGTCATCCGTACTCTGGTTGCTTCAATGGGCAGGCGGTGCCAGGCAGTTGTCAACACACGCGGAGGCCACACCCGGTATTGACTCCAGATGACCTTGACCTTGGTGGTGTGTCCTATCACTTACTCACAATGGACTAGAGTGAATTGTGAACAATCCTGCAACATTTGGTAATTATCGGACTCACCATTCAATAATTAAATCAATTCTCCAAATGTTACGACAATGTGGTTTTGCGTTTCTTCTTTTGAAGAGTATATGATAAAATTATAACTATCGCAAAATGTAGGGGGCTTGCCCCCCCCCCCCCCCCCCAACGAAATCCGCCTCTGAGAATGAATATTACTGAAAGTGTTAAAAGTCCTGCAAACCAACCTGACAAGTTCTTCATTGTACAGCGACAGCTTGGATTCCCGACCCAAGATATGTATGGCCCCTTTGAAGAGTTTGAGAGTTACCCGCCCCTCGACGTGCTCCTGACTCTTGTTGATACAGAAGCGGGTGTACTCGCACTCAGGGCTGAACCAGAAACCTGGACACAAGCGGCAAATATTAACATAACAACTCACTCATACAAAATGGGACATGATGAAAATAACTCTTAGTTAACAATGTACTCTACTTACCTACTGTTAAAGGTAGTTAATACAAGTATATATGTACTCAGCAATGGATCTTTATATAGCATTTTTGCACAAACAAAACACCACCACAGCTTTTTTAAAACCAGTAATGGGGGGCACTGGTTGTAAGGGGTAAAAAACAACAATCAGAGAATGGCTCCACTGAGGGGTTTTTGATCCTACGACCCAAACACCTCAGGCAAACGCTGTATCAACTGAACCAGATTCCGCCCTCTAAAAATAATAAAATTTCCGTTACATTCATCACAACATAACGACATTTCATTGGTCCAGCCATAGCAATCTGAGTTTGTTCATGTCTCGATGAACATAAAAATTATGTTGTCAGTGAACGTCGTATCTGATGATGTCACTTTATATTGGTATTTTGTCTTATTGTGTGTTATTCTTTTAGAACCAAAAAATAATTCAAAATAAAATATGAACTTTGAGCATTATTATTAGTAAGTACATTTAATTATAAGGATTTTCTGTTATTTCTTTTACATTCCTCTGGGTATGTAAAAAAACAAAAAACAAAATCAACCACAAACGTATGTGTGAATAGCCTTGCTGATGATTTTTTTTATGTTCATACTCTGATGAATGTTAAAGAAATAACAGATGATCCATAAGTAAGCGAGAAATCCCACCTTTATAAACCTGATCACTGAATTTCATATCAAGGTCTCTCTTCACCTTTCGCATTTCCTAAACAAATATAATAAAAATATCTCTTGTACCTCAATATAACAAATTGTTACTATGTAGTACATGCCGAAATTAATACATTGTACTAACAAATTACAAGTTATTACAAGTTAACAATGTTATGTCAGACATTTGCATACTAAATTTCCTACATGTATTAATAAAACATTGTACTAACAAATTGCAAGTTAACAATGTTATGTCAGATGTTTATCTACTAATTGAGAAGAACACTAGCTCAAAGTATTAACTTCCTATTTTTGAGAGGAAAGGATTAAAACTTTTCCCCCCAGATTAATAATATTAAATGAAAGCAGAGCAAGATCTGACCTGCACAGTCAAATATTAGAACAATGATAATACATACATAAATACATACAATAACTGAAGTAGGAAGATAATTCAAATAGACTGAAATGAATGATGTGTAAATGGCCAGTGATAAAAGAAGCTCACCCGGTCCATTGTAAAGACTTCAATATCCATGTGGGCTGCAATCAGAATTGTCCCAGCAGGAGTCTCATAAATACCTACAAGAAAACACATAAATACATAAAAGTAGACACAATTCATAGTGCACAAATGAATCTATAACTATTCATAACCCACAAATAAATATATAACTATTCATTACCCACAAATAAATCTATAACTATTCATTATCCACATATAAATCTACAACTACTCATAATCCACAAATAAATCTACAACTACTCATAATCCACATATAAATCTATAACTATTCATAACCCACAAATAAATCTATAACTATTCATAATCCACAAATAAATCTGTAACTATTCATAACCCACAAATAAATCTATAACTATTCATAACCCACAAATAAATTATAACTATTCATTACCCACAAATAAATATATAACTATTCATTACCCACAAATAAATCTATAACTATTCATTATCCACATATAAATCTACAACTACTCATAATCCACAAATAAATCTATAACTATTCATAACCCACAAATAAATCTACAACTATTCATAACCCACAAATAAATTATAACTATTCATTACCCACAAATAAATCTATAACTATTCATTACCCACAAATAAATCTATAACTATTCATAATCCACATATAAATCTATAACTATTCACAATCCACATATAAATCTATAACTATTCATAATCCACATATAAATCTATAACTATTCATAACCCACAAATAAATTATAACTATTCATTACCCACAAATAAATCTATAACTATTCATAATCCACAAATAAATCTATAACTATTCATAATCCACATATAAATCTATAACTATTTATAATCCACAAATAAATCTATAACTATTCATAATCCACATTATAAATCTATAACTATTCATAATCCACATATAAATCTATAACTATTCATAATCCACATATAAATCTATAACTATTCATAACCCACAAATAAATTATAACTATTCATTACCCACAAATAAATCTATAACTACTCATAATGCGCAAATAAATCTATAAATACCTACAAAAAAAAAAAAAAATAATAATAATTTTCACAAATAATAAACTTATTTCTTTTAAGAACAATGAAAACTTCTTCATAATATACCTTCTTTGCGAGAGAGAAAACTAGAACTGTTTCAGGTAAAGGTTGGTAAATATCTACAGTTAAACACTTTATTTCTAAAGCACAATTTATCTGGCGTTGCACTGACTATTAATTACTAATTAAACAACATGAATGTTTTAAAACTGTGAGGCTCTGAGTGCTTATCTTTATAAAAAAAGAAGAAAGAAAACCAACTTACCTCGCGACTTCATGCCGATAAATCGATTCTCTACAATGTCCACACGTCCAACTCCGTGACGACCACTGAAACAGTAGGATGCATAGAACCTAACTTTACTGGTTAAAGGTAATAAAAGTTACCAGTATATAACTAATTATTTAATATATTTGAATATCGGATTAGCAACCATTTAAAAGGATTTTGTAGGTCCTAAATACATGTATTAACTTGAATATTAACTGGAATATACAGAATTACCATCAACAAGTTTGGTTTAAAAACATGTAAGTAAACATATTTTTATAAAGATTCTCCAACACACAGTTGTTTTGAAAAATATGTATATGAAAAAACCCCACCACAATGCAAGATTTTACTGCATTAGGAAAATATTTGAAATAAATGTTTCTGTAACATCCATTCACACAATTTCAATTTTGATCCCAATATCAGTCTTAGCGTTACTGATAACTGCATTAATTTGTCGTTTTCTTACACCACCATCAGTTAAAAGTTTTTACAACCAAATATTATTATTCAAAATTTGCACAACCAAATAACAAGAAGTGATTATTAATCAAATTTGGACAACCAAATAACAAGAAGTGATTATTAATCAAATTTGGACAACCAAATAACAAGAAGTGATTATTAATCAAACGTTGAACAATCAAATAACCCATAAATGATTAATAATCATTATTTTATTTGATAACTAAAATGCTGTGTAAATACTGCAGCCGTTCAGAGTAAAGTGTCAGTACATTGAACATTTGTC
This sequence comes from Gigantopelta aegis, assembly GCF_016097555.1. Taxonomy (NCBI): domain Eukaryota; kingdom Metazoa; phylum Mollusca; class Gastropoda; order Neomphalida; family Peltospiridae; genus Gigantopelta; species Gigantopelta aegis. Next base: position 57,146,580 of record NC_054708.1, on the reverse strand, counting down.
ATCTCCTGCAGACATAAGGTAAACAGTCTCTATAACAAACATAGGCCTCAGAAATGTGTGTGAGAGGGACTCTCACCAACTCTAAAATTGAGATTGTCAAATATGGAGTTGATCCCACCTTTCTGCTTGAAAGGGGAATTAGTAATTGGCTCTTCTGACAGCCAGGATACTGGGTCTGACAAATCCACTAGCCATCTTGCCCGACTAGTGAATTTGTCATCTGGGCTAGTGGAAATTATAAGCTGTATTACTATAATACAAAGGACATTAGTCAAAGCTTCTGAGAGGGCTAGTGACTTTCTCAGACATTTGTCCAACATGGCAAGATAAATTATGTAAAATGTGAAAGCATCCCATGAATTTGTAACCTGCAGAAATGAGTAAGAGGACACTTGAACACACTTGGGGCGAGACGTAGCCCAGTGGTAGTGTTAGCTTGATGTGCAGTCAGTTTGGGATCGATCCCCGTCAGTGGAGACCTGTGTGTTTGTTGCATGCGTAACTATGACAACAAGGTGCACTGACCCCACTTGGTTTAGATATGTGAAGAGTTCAAGGGCGTTTGTCTTGATGGTTCCATCTTCCAGATTCTTCACCTGTACTGGTTTCCCTGGGGAAAAAAACAACAACAAACAAACATCAATTTCTCTTGAGTCATGTGCTGAAAATACTCAACAGGATCACCTAATGTACTGGCAAAATAAAAGCATACATGTACATTTTTTAAATAATATACACTAGAACCCCACCCCACACACACATACCAAACAGCTTAAAATAATTCAGTTGCATATGAGGGTGCCAAAATGTGTGTGTTGGGCACCCTTATATATTTACACACTTTTACACAATTATAAAGCAAATATAAAGCAAAATATCTGAAAAGTGGGGGGGGGGGGGGGGGGCACATGCCCCCTCCCCTGCTTCCTACACCAGTGAATATAATACAAATTTAAACATTACGACCTTTACGAAGCCTGTTTTTCTTAAACTTAGATGTTTAACCATTGTAAATGTACTTAGTTACACAAGATATATATTTGGCCCAACTTGATTTAATTACAGTTTCTAATGTATACACTTTGGGGCGCTGAACATAAAATATAATACATTTTTAACCAGGGAGTCAACTACCGTTTTTGAAATCGATTTCTAGCTTCTCTGCTTTGTCAGGCGCTTTCTCTGGATTGACGGTCATCTGACACAGGTCCTCTGGGGCATGATGGTTAGGATCCTCAAGAACCCCGGACTCGTAGCTGAAATCACAAAGTGAAATAAAGGTCCAAAGTGTTACAAATGCATGACCTTCATCTGGGCCTTAAACAAAACACATTCATATTACTTTGACATCAATAACTTTAATCGTTATCTTCTATAAAACACCCAAGATATATGCTATCTCAGTATCATAAATGTCTGGAAATATGTTTCATCACATATTATATATATCCAAGACTTTAAGGTACCCCCAGAATGCTTATTCCAAGTCTAAAACTAAACGTAACCCTAATGTTTGAAATAAACAAAAAAACTGGGACTCTGTATTTCAATTGCAATTGATGAAAATATATTGCAGTGGAATATTTTTTGTCTGAAATGTACCATTGCTTGCAATGTCATGGTTAAAATATTATTTTACCATGATGCAGATCCCTTTTTTTTTTTAAGTATGAGACAATAAAGGTCTCAAGTTGTTCACAATAATCTTTTCAAAGTCTCACTGATGAAAAGGTTTTAAGTACATAATTAGAGTGTACACTTAAATTGAATTTTATACTTGAAAGTTTCTACATGACCTTACTAAAACTGTCATTTAAGTGAAACCAAAGAAAGAAATGTTTTTATTTAACGACGCACTCAACACATTGTATTTACGGTTATATGGCGTCAGACATATGGTTAAGGACCACACAGATTTTGAGAGGAAACACGCTGTCACCACTACATGGGCTACTCTTTCATATTAGCAGCAATGGATCTTTTATTTGCGCTTCCCACAGGTAGGATAGCACAAACCATGGCCTTTGTTGAACCAGTTATGGATCACTGGACGGTGCAAGTGGTTTACACCTACCCACTGAGCCTTGCGGAACACTCACTCAGGGTTTGGAGTCGGTATCTGGATTAAAAATCCCATACCACGACTGGGATCCGAACCCAGTACCTACCAGCCTGTAGACCTATGGCCTACCACGACGCCACCGAGGCCGGGCTAGCTCCGACACTCGCCAATTGTAAATGTTTAACATAAAAGGCAAACTTTATTTTAATTTGGTGAAATAATTTCATATATAATATAATGGTAGTCAAATTACTAGCTCACCTGACATGCATCAAGTTGGCATCCATGCTCCATGGACTCTTTAGTGTTACAGGTAGGGGAATACCTTTTTTCTGAAGAAAATAGAATTTCTTTTTCAAAATGGCATACACATCAGAATGAACAACCCCTGCAATTACCCTTGTCTTGGAGGTTTTAATTATCAACGGCACTTTTTTGCCTTGGACTATAGTCAAGGTGTTTATCAATGGCAAGTTTTTTTGCAGTGGACATTTCTTATTTGCAGGGGTTGATGAATGAATGAATGAATGAATGAATGAATGAATGAATGTTTAATGATACCCCAACACAAGAATACACATCGGCTAATGCGTGTCAAACAAAGGTGGCATACATATTGGCCACATGTTAACAAAATGTTATAATACTTAAGATGAAGTCTCAACCAATATACTCCTACACACCTTTGCGTACTCAAAAAGATCCGTTCTGCCAGGAAAGCGCTGATAGAATTCGGGTATTCTCCAAGGAGTAATCACCTACAAGAATAAACAAAATGGTACTGATTTTCTTTTACTACTGTAAATTTTTTTGTCACAAACATGCTTGCCTTAAATTGTTTTCTTTTTACATGTTTTGGGCAGCCCCAGACAAGCTGGGGCCCCATTTATTTGCAACTTCCCTACCTACATATAAATACTGGGCTCTCTTTAAGCTAAATAATATTATGTACAAAATGTGTGTCATTGCTTTTTTTAATAATTTAGAGCATGCCTTTTTAAAAAATGTTTAAAAGCACGAGCGTAGAAAGGTGCCAAAAAGTGTGTTTGTGTGGGGCACACTTTTACACTATTATAAAGCAAAATATCTGAAAAGTGGGGGGCACTAGCCCCCTGTTTCCTACGCCAGTGAAAAGGATGCCAACCCAATGACCAAATGAACAATGACGATGAAGGACACACATGTATTCTATTAAAACAAAAGTAAATAAATTATGGCAATAAAACATTACTGTAATAATATAGAAAAGGAAAACTTCTAACAAACTATTACTGCGACACTTAGTTTCATGGCTCTCCATTAACTCTCAAGAACAACTTGTCCTGTAGGGCAAGTGTCTCTTCATTTTTAACTGCCCTCTTTGAAAGAGTTGAGCAATATTTAAATGGGCTATTGTTGGGCAGTTTAAAACATCCACTCGCTGAAAACGAAACTGTCAAACATATCAGAGTGTTAAATTCATAAATAAATTTTGACAATATATTATGGTTTTCAGTCGAGTTGTTAGAACACTTTACTAGCTCTACACCCAAAACCTTCCATCTTAGGCACACAGATAAGCCTTAATGAGTCTTGGGTCTACAGATTATGAGAAGAAACCTGCAGCCAGCACACAGGTTACTCTTACTATATAGTAGCGAAGGATTTTTTATATGCACTTTTCCAAACCGGACTGTACATTCCGTTTGATATACCAGACATAGGGCAGTGATTGGGACAGAACACCCCCCCCCCCCCACACACACACACCATAGGTTCACCAACTGTGATCAGTTTTTTATCATGGCAGACACACTAACAATGAGCTGCATTCTGACCTTTAATCTAACATGTATGAAATGAACGAATGAAGTGAAATGACACACCAAATACATTTTATCTACAATTATATGGCATCAGATACAGGGCTTGAACTTAAGAATTTGTCTCCCAGGGCAATTTTTTAAAAGAATGGCCATGGGTGAAACAGCCCACCAATGGCAATTTTGAGCCTGCCTATGACAATTATTTTTTTAAAGTGACATTTGCAGAAAATAAATATGACTGAAAGGCTATTTTGCTGTATGTAAACATATTTCAAAAGTAAAAATGTTAAATATTGGCAGATTATGTACACCTGGTGTATATAATTTGCCATTGTTGAGGAGTTTTACCGACGGCACAAAAATACCATTGGTAATGCTCTCTACCTACGGCAATTTATATCTCAGCGACGGCAACTGTCGTCAGTGCCGTCATTAAGTTTGAGCCCTGCAGACACAACTGCAGCTGTAGGGAACTGACTGGAATGAGAAATAACCTGGATTGCAGTTTTATTATCAAATGTATCACCTGCAGCTGACAATCTGCCATACACCTACCTCGTCATGTTTCTTTTGTTTAACGACACCACTACATCACATTGATTTTATTAATCATCAGCTATTGATGTCAAACCTGCAGGAAACCTGCTACATTTTTCCATGGCTACAGGATAGCACATACCACAGCCTTTGATATAGTTGTAGTGCAAGCAGAAAGAGAAATAGCCCACTGGGTCCACCGATGGGGATCGATCCTAGACCGATAACATGTCAAGAGAGCATTTTACCACTGGGATACGTCTCACCTCCATACCTGCATCAGAGTATGTAAACAATATTTTAAAAATGTCATGTTGAAGATTACCTCAATATCTGGGTGGAGGGCGTACGCACCAAGTTCAAACCGAATCTGATCTGTATCAGAGTATGTAAACAATATTTTAAAAATGTCATGTTGAAGATTACCTCAATATCTTGGAGGGCGTACCAAGTTCAAACCATCTGATCTGTATCAGAGTATGTAAACAATATTTTAAAAATGTCATGTTGAAGATTACCTCAATATCTGGGTGGAGGGCGTACGCACCAAGTTCAAACCGAATCTGATCTGTATCAGAGTATGTAAACAATATTTTAAAAATGTCATGTTGAAGATTACCTCAATATCTGGGTGGAGGGCGTACGCACCAAGTTCAAACCGAATCTGATCTGTATCAGAGTATGTAAACAATATTTTAAAAATGTCATGTTGAAGATTACCTCAATATCTGGGTGGAGGGCGTACGACCAAGTTCAAACCGAATCTGATCTGTATCATTTTAAAAATGTCATGTTGAAGATTACCAATATCTGGGTGGAGGGCGTGTAGTTCAAAAATGATCTGTATCAGAGTATGTTGTTTAAAAATGTCATGTTGAAGATTACCTCAATATCTGGGTGGAGGGCGTACGCACCAAGTTCAAACCGAATCTGATCTGTATCAGAGTATGTAAACAATATTTTAAAAATGTCATGTTGAAGATTACCTCAATATCTGGGTGGAGGGCGTACGCACCAAGTTCAAACCGAATCTGATCTGTATCAGAGTATGTAAACAATATTTTAAAAATGCATGTTGAAGATTACCTCAATATCTGGGTAGTACGAGGAAACCAGAGTATGTAAACAATATTTTAAAAATGTCATGTTGAAGATTACCTCAATATCTGGGTGGAGGGCGTACGCACCAATCAAACCGAATCTGATCTGTATCAGAGTATGTAAACAATATTTTAAAAATGTCATGTTGAAGACAATATCTGGGTGGATACGCACCAAGTTCAAACCGAATCTGATCTGTATCAGAGTATGTAAACAATATTTTAAAAATGTCATGTTGAAGATTACCTCAATATCTGGGTGGAGGGCGTACGCACCAAGTTCAAACCGAATCTGATCTGTATCAGAGTATGTAAACAATATTTTAAAAATGTCATGGCAGATTACCTCAATATCTGGGTGGAGGGCGTACGCACCAAGTTCAAACCGAAATCTGTATCAGAGTATGTAAACAATATTTTAAAAATGTCATGTTGAAGATTACCTCAATATCTGGGTGGAGGGCGTACGCACCAAGTTCAAACCGAATCTGATACCTCAATATCTGGGTGGAGGGCGTACGCACCAAGTTCAAACCGAATCTGATCTGTATCAGGGTAAACAATATTTTAAAAATGTCAGATCCTAGAGGGCGTACGCACCAAGTTCAAAGAATCTGATGTCAGAGTATGAACAATATTTTAAAAATGTCATGTTGAAGATTACCTCAATATCTGGGTGGAGGGCGTACGCACCAAGTTCAAACCTGATCTGTATCAGAGTATGTAAACCTGTATCAGAGTATGAAAACATGTAAACAATATTTTAAAAATGTCATGTTGAAGATTACCTCAATATCTGGGTGGAGGGCGTACGCACCAAGTTCAAACCGAATCTGATCTGTATCAGAGTATGTAAACCAAGTTCAAACCGAATCTATATTTAAAAATGTCATGTTGAAGATTACCTCAATATCTGGGTGGAGGGCGTACGCACCAAGTTCAAACCGAAATCTGATCTGTATCAGAGTATGTGAAAACATTATTTTAAAAATGTCATGTTGAAGATTACCTCAATATCTGGGTGGAGGGCGTACGCACCAAGTTCAAACCGAATCTGATCTGTATCAGAGTATGTAAACAATATTTTAAAAATGTCATGTTGAAGATTACCTCAATATCTGGGTGGAGGGCGTACGCACCAAGTTCAAACCGAATCTGATCTGTATCAGAGTATGTAAACAATATTTTAAAAATGTCATGTTGAAGATTACCTCAATATCTGGGTGGAGGGCGTACGCACCAAGTTCAAACCGAATCTGATCTGTATCAGAGTATGTAAACAATATTTTAAAAATGTCATGTTGAAGATTACCTCAATATCTGGGTGGAGGGCGTACGCACCAAGTTCAAACCGAATCTGATCTGTATCAGAGTATGTAAACATTATTTTAAAAATGTCATGTTGAAGATTACCTCAATATCTGGGTGGAGGGCGTACGCACCAAGTTCAAATCGAATCTGATCATTTCCTTTTCCAGTTGCACCATGAGAAACATAATGAGCTTGTTCATCCACTGCAATTTTTACCATTGCCCTGAATAAAATGGTTTGAGTAAGCATTATCAATTTATTCAATAAAACTTAAGACTCTTTGTATCTCAGAAGTAAAAATGTGTCATTGACACAGGACAACAAATCTAATAAAAGAATGTGTTTATTTTGAATTAAAAAAATATCAAACAACAAGAATAGGGAAAGTGGCCAGATAACATTAAAATTAAATTGAATGTACCGTAGTTAAAAACTATTTATTACCCCAGCAGGCACTCATAACGGGGAAAATAAAAATCATAATTTCTCACTGAGATATTATCATGCATTGGTCTAACGAACAATACTACTGGATGATTTCACGCTTACAAACCAATGACCGTGTCGGTATTAAATATGATGTCATCATGATTTGGCAAACACACACAACGACGTTATGTAGTTTAAAGAGTTTGCGTTTTAAATTTATAACAAAATGTCATTTTAATGCAATTCATCATAGATTTTGTACCACAATAACGATAATTTTTTGTTTTGAAATTATCTATGAACGTGATTAAATTACAAAGTTATAGCAATACTCAGAACAGTGCGTAAAGTGGTTTATATCGTTTCTATACATGTGTGTTGAAAATAAAGGCTTTTAGAGAACAAAAGAGCTCAGGTAATAAATAGAATAACAAACTCGGTACCAGTTATTATCAAATTTATGTCCCTCGTGAAATAATTTTCATTTGTCACTCGCTGAAGCTTGTGACAACTGAATTTTTTTTCACTCGGAACATAAATTTGATAATAACTGGCAACTCGTTTATTATCCTCTATATACACTACAGGAAGAATTGCATGGATTAATAACTTGACATATATAAAGTTGCAACTGTCTGGTGTTTCCCTGTCAAAAAGTGCCTACTTTGCAATAAGTGGTCTTGCGAGAGCAGTGCCCAGTAGGTAACGATCTTCGTACAGCGCGTTGGCCTGTATGGCCGGCCAGATGTAATCCTCAACAAACTCCTTCTTCAGGTCTGGGATGATCATCTAGAAAACAAAACATGGAGCACGTACATACACTGTTTGTTTTCAACCATAACTCCAGGACTTGTTATGATTTTTACTTTGTAATGACCATCTAGAAAACAAAGTTAAACTTTGTTTTGTTTAACGACACCACTAGAGCACATTCATTTATTAATTATCGGCTATTGGATGTCAAACATTTGGTAATTTGAACATATAGTCTTAGAGAGGAAACCCGCTACATTTTTCCATTAGTAGCAAAGGATCTTTTATATGCACCATTCCAAAGATAGGACAACACATATCACAACCTTTGATATACCAGTCATGATGCACTGGCTGGAACGAGAAATAGCCCAATGGGCCCATCGATGGGGATTGATCTCAAACCAACCGCATATCAAGCAAATGCTTTACCACTGGGCTATGTCCCACCCCTATCTAGAAAAGAAAACATGGAGCATCCAAACTCCACGACTTATTATGATTTAGTTTTCAACAGCAATTTCATTAGAATTTTTTTGTGAAAATATTCAAGGATTTTCTGCAAACAGCATTTATATGCATAAATCATATAACCTGTAATGTGTAAAACATAGCCTGTGCACAAAAGTTACAAAAAGAGCCATTTGCCAGTTTGATTTGACAAGCCTGCGTACTGCATGGCCTTAAAAGAGCATAAATCAAATAATTCATTTAGCTCCAATCAGTCCAAGTCAAGGTGTTATTTAAACAAAGAAATCAGAGCTGTTATGAAAATTATATGAACAGACCAGTAATATTGATTAACAGTTAATAACAGATATATATCACGCTGGCTAGCGAACATTTGGCCTAATCAAATACATTGTGAATTAATTACATTGTTTAGGAAGCTACTTGGTCATGTTAGCAAAGCCTCCTGTTCTGAAATATTTCTACAGATCATGGAAATCTTGAAACATCATGGACTAAGCAAATGCCATTTCAAAGTCTTAGACTTTTAAGTTTGGTCATGAAAAGCTATTGAAAATGAAAATTGGTTGATAATAAATTTTTCCTGATTTAAAAGAGATTGCCAATTCATGTCAAGACACTTTCAATGATTATCACAGAAAAAGTCATGTCAGGCAAAATGCTTTTAAAAAGACTTTGAATGTCATGGAGTGTGGTTGGTAACAGTATTTATTACCCCAGCGGTCACTCATAACAGGGAAAATAAAAATCATAATTTCTCACTGAGAAATTATGATGCATTGGTCTAACGAACAATACTATTGGACAATTTGACGCTTAGAAACGAATGACTTTGTCAGTACTAAATATGACGTCATCACGATTTGAGAAACACACAAAATGACGTCATGTAGTTTAAAGAGTTTGCCTTTACGGGTCTCTGTTTTTGGTGTTAAATTAATAACAAAATGTCATTTTAATGCAATTCATTATAAATTTGGAATCAGAATAAAGAGAACTTGTTTTTTTTTAAAATTATCTATGAACGTGATTAAATTACAACGTTATAGTAATTCTCAGAACAGTGGGTAAAGTGGTTTACATCGTTCCTATACAGGTTGGCCTTCGTGCATGTGCGTCGAAATTAAAGGCTTTTAGAGAAAAATAGCTGAGGTAATAAATAGAATAACAAACTCGGTACCAGTTATTATCAAATTTATGTCCCTCGTGAAATAATTTTCATTTGTCACTCGCTAAAGCTCGTGAAAACTGAAAATTATTTAAAGAGACAGTCCTGAGTTGTTTCCATTGTACTGTATTGAATAAATAGTGCCTTTAATTGACTTTAATAAGGAGCCAGTTGAGTTTACATGTACTAGAATAGAACAGAATAGAATAGATGTTTAACGACACCCCAGCACGAAAAATACATCGGCTAGTGGGTGTCAAACTGATGTACAGTACTATAGTACTGTCGGAAATAGAATAAAAATGATTTTCGTCGATTATTTCTTACATATTAAACTGACAAGTAAATATTTTGTAAATATCTACTTAATGATAGTCTACCTAATTTAGCATTTACTTGTTTGGGCGCTCATTGGTGTACGAGGTGGTGTTTACTCTTGAAATTAAAAGAAAGATGTCAGTAAACAGGTGATTTGTGTACTTTATTGGAACAGACTATAACACAGTTTGATCATGTGTCAATTTCATTTACCCTTAAACAAACTTTTAATTTAAAACTGCAAGTTAACTGAGTATTTTGAATTGCAGCATAAATTATTAATTATGATCAGCATATTTAGTGAATATAATTCAATATAAGTACATGAGAAATTTACACAATCTTGCAACCACTTAAAGGTGCTATATCATGTGAGCATCTGTTTCTGATAAAGATTCTCCAATAAAACTAAAATACTAGTAGATAAAATTATTTTGTTAGAATCATTTATGGGCATATAGCTGAAGGTGTTGTCTTTAAATTGCAAAGCAAAATTTAATTTAAAAAAATTTATTTGCAATTGCTGTCATTATGCAACTTGGAGATAGCACCTTTAATATATAGCACCTTTAATAGATCATATAATACATCACACATTCAGAATGGTTCTTGACAGTTTTGCTCAAAAGTTACTTAGAAATGTCTACAAATATTATGTTTTGGAGAGGGATAGGGGTAAATCGTCATCAGAGAAGGTCCCTCACATATTGCAACAACAATGAAATTGACACCTCGATCAAAATGTTTTATAGTCTGTTCCAATAAAGTGCATAAATCACCTGTTTAATAACATCTTTCTTTTAATTTCAAGAGTAAATACCACCTTGTACATCAATGTGAGCCCAAACAAGTAAATGCTAAATTAGGTAGAGTATCATTAAATAGGTCTTTACAAAACATTTACATGTCAGTTTAATATGAAAGAAATAATAGTCGAAAATCATTTTTATTCTATTTCTGATAGTACTTTAGGTACTGTAGTTCACATCAGAATGAAAAAAAAACCCATCCCACAATTTTAAATGCTGATGGTAGCAGTAACTTTAAAAATCGTCTCACCCTGTGGATAAACTCCTTTAATATCAAATCGTGCTTTCAGGTTTATTAGCAGGCCAGCTGATTACAGAGCTTTAAATCTCACTAATATAGGTATAACAGATATCTTTGGGTCTGTTCTGAGGACAAGAACTTAGAAATGTTTTTTTTTAGTGCAGTAATGTGAATAGACCGGCCTCGGTGGCTTCGTGGTTAGCCATCGGTCTACAGGCTGGTAGGTACTGGGTTCGGATCCCAGTCGAGGCATGGGTTTTTTAATCCAGATACCGACTCCAAACCCTGAGTGAGTGCTCTGCAAGGCTCAATGGGTAGGTGTAAACCACTTGCACTGACCAGTGATCCATAACTGGTTCAACAAAGGCCATGGTTTGTGCTATCCTGCCTGTGGGAAGCGCAAATAAAAGATCCCTTGCTGCCTGTCATAAAAGAGTAGCCTATGTGGCGACAGCGGGTTTCCTCTAAAAATCTGTGTGGTCCTTAACGATATGTCTGACGCCATATAACCGTAAATAAAATGTGTTGAGTGTGTCGTTAAATAAAACATTTCTTAATGTGAATAGCTGCTGAAGATTAAAAAATATATATAATTAATTAATAAAGCTCAATATTTCTGTGGTTTTGAGGTAAAATATTTTAAGATCCAGGCATTCTGTTGGTCTGAATGTTCATAGGCCCCTTCCCAAAAGAAAGTGGTACTGAAAATTACCATTTCTGTACTAAAAATCCCCAATTTATTTTTTATTTATGTCTACAGATGGTAACAAATTCATTTAACAGTGTATTATTCAGCAGATTGAAAACATACCCCAAGTATGATTTACTTGCACTATTTGTTTTGATCACATGGGACCTTGGTGAAATACCATGGAAAAATCCCTGGGTCAGCATGTCTGTACTTCATTTGGGCATATATATATTTTGGGAACAACATTGCTTTAGTGCCTTGGGTTTGGGGCAATCTGAAGTTCTGGATTATTATTAGTCCTGGCACTATTCATACATATACAGTACGTATGTATCATATGAATATTATCTCAACAAACAAGGACAACTGAACCAGAGTTAGCACGCTCTATTAGTGCACTGTGTAGTGAGGTGGTTCACAAAGGTCACTTACACTGTTACAGATAACAAAATAAACGTAATGTTCTGTCCTTGAGCCCACCTGTCACCAACTCATCAAGAACCTCAGGTAAATGCAGGTCACATTCACATTGGTGAGTTTTTTTCCACGTATGTTTATGATTTGAAAAACGACCTTCTACTTTATCGTTGAAGCTGTTCCAGATTTAATGACAAAACGAGGTGGAGGCCCTTAAAAGATTATTTTGTTTGGTGGACCTTTATCAGCTTTTATCATCCATTAAAGGCTTTCGTAGGAGATATCGCTGGCACTATAATTTGAGATATCACCTGCGATATTCTCCTAGGAGATACCGCTTCTTTTCGTTACGTCCCTATGTATGTTAGTTCTGCTAGTTAACAATTCTATCGCTGCCAAATCGGTGGACTCATTCTTTTGTTGTTTTTTCTGTCCTGTCCAAACCAGTGCCCCAAGACTGGTATATCAAAAGATGTGGTATGTACTGTACTGCCTGTGGAAAAGTACATGTAAAAGATTCCCCGCTGTTTATGGGACAATGCAAAAGACTACATTACTAAACTACATTACCGTAATTACCAAATAGATATATCTGACATCCAACAGCATATGTTTAATAAATCAGGGGTATTGGAAGTGGTACAGCCATGGCAGTACCACTTTTTGGGGCCAGGAACATTTGTTTCTCTTCCTATGGTATTCACTTAGTATAGATCTCATCATATACATTGCTTTCATGGCCGTACCAACTTTTATATTGCTTCCAACGCTCCTGTAAATCAATGTGCTCTAGTGGTGTTATTAAACCAAACAAACTTTAATCGTTTTCTCTAGGTATACATGGTTTAAATTAAATTTTATTTAGCATGTGGTAAAAGAATGACTGCAACCCCACCCCCACCCCTGGAATGGACCTGACCCACACACAATGTATTCACAACAATCAGAAAATGATACAAGTGAAATGATATTTTTAATTTTCATTAGGCTGAAACTTATTCCTGACATTAGCTGAAACATCAAAGTGGTTCTTTAATGTACTATACTTGTAATAGTGGTACCTTTAGTGCTCCATGTTTCATAGCTTTCTGTTTGACGGCATCAAAATCATCATCTTGTCCAATATTGGCCTGCAACAAATCATAACAAACAAAGACATGTAATTATTATAAGTTTACATGTGTAACAAAACACAGAATCTTTCATAACCGTTTGTTTGTAATTTTGCTTTACATTAGTATCTCAGTACATGGGGTGGGATGTAGCCAAGTGGTACTCCCTTGATGCAGTCAGTTTGGGATCGATCCCTGTCAGTGGATCCATTGGCCTGTTGCTCGTTCCAGCCAGTGCACCTAAACTGGTATATCAAAGGCCATGGTATGTACTATCCTGTCTGTGGGATGGTGCATATAAAAGATCCCTTGCTACTGATGGAAAAATGAAGCAGGTTTCCTCAATGTTAAAATTACCAAATGTTTGCAATGTGCTCTAGTGGTCTTGTTAAACAAAACAAACTTTAACTTTATCTCAGTATATACATGTGATCATGTATGTTAAAATGTCAACAAAAACTGTAGTTCTGTTTGTACTTTAAACACTAATGAATGAGTACTGCAGCTTTGATCAAGTTAAAGTTTGTTTTGTTCAACAACACCACTAGAGCACACTGATTTATTAATCATCAGCTACTGGATGTCAAACACTTTGTAATTGTGACATGTAGACATCAGAGGAAACCTGCTACATTTTCCCCCATAAATGTGCAGAAAGGGATCTTTTAGGACAGACAGGAAAGCACATACCATGGCCTTTGACCAATTGAGGTGCACTGTTTGGGATGAGAGAAAAAACCAATCAGTTGAATGACTCCACTGAGGTGGTTCGATCCAGCGACACAAGCACCTCAGGCGAGCACTCAACCAACGGTGCTAAATCCCATCCCCCTTGAAAAAAGATAACATTATGATTTTTGTAACTAGTGTAAAATAGTTTGTGATCTGCACTAGTGGTCACGGTCAAGAGACTTAACGTGCACATTCAGAAGAAGCTGTTTTAGTGCACGCCTGAAATGGGCGTACGTGTTGACCTACGCTAATTCTTGCGTCCAAGATAGTACTAGCGAATGCCAGTAGTAGGTATATAGTAGTAGGTGGACTATGATTAAACCTGTGTCTCTTAATATCAGAAGTGAACAATGAAAACTCTCCAAAATAGTCAGTTCAAAGTCCAGGGTTTCTGCCAGAAGGTAAAATTGTTTGCAGATTTAACCTTTTGACAAAATTAATTACTCTTATCATTACTGTATGATTTTCTTATCCCTAACCCTAAAGTTAACTGATTTTCTTTCTTGGGGAGGCCCCCATACCCCCTGCTAACTGTGATTGCATTCAATTCCATAGTGCCATACCCAAAAATTCTTTCTGGGACAAACACTGCAAACCCACTGTAAACATACTAATTTATGTACATGTATTTTAAAACTAAAAGCCGTGGGATATGGTAGAGGTGTCAATAGATGGCCAGAGAAAAGCATGTCACTGTTGAAAAGACAAGGACTGGTATGTGGAAGCGGACAGCAAAATAAGTTGTAAAACAGGTGTAACTGCTAGACTGGGAAGAAATGAAATGGAAATCAAAGGTGAACGAAAAAAGAAAAAGTAGGAAATGAGATAGAAAAAAGAAGACATTTTCAAATACAGGTTCACAATCTGGGATTATCCCCGATAGGTAAACTGACCATAGTAAGTACATGGACATACACGAGACATGTATTTAAAACCTACCAAATAGGCAATGACTTCATAACCCTGCTCAATGAGCCAGGCAAGTATACAGGACGTGTCGAGACCGCCACTGTATGCAAGAACAACTCGCTTGGATCCCTTTCCTGACTTGTCAGCCATTGTCCACTACTGCAAAAATAAATCAACAATTTGTAATAAATACACTGGCGTAGGAAGTGTGTATGTGTGTCTGTGAGGGTGTGTGGGCGCAAGGGGGCATGTGCCACCCCACTTTTCAGATATTTTGCTTTTATAATAGTGTAAAAGTGTGTAAATATAAAAGTGTGCTCCCCACTTTTTGGCACCTTCATACGCCACTGAAATATATAATATTATCAAATTAGCCAGTTGCTAAATACAATTTGGTATAATTAGTCCTGTTCAATCACGTTCAAGGAAATACTCTTCATAATTAAACATTGGCTAAAACTAGAATCTTTCCAATGTGAGATCTGGATATACATGTACAGTTGAATCCTGTTGGCTCGAACCCCATTGGTGCTCGAGAGTGTGTTCGACTCATCGGATAGTTCAACCTAACCATTCGGGTAACAATGTCTAAGTGTAACTTGGGACTTCATTCTTGGTTCGTGCGGTGCTTGAGAAAGTGTTCGACTCATCGGATAGTTCGACCTAATCACTCGGGTAACAATGTCTAAGTTTAACTCGAGACTTCGTTCTTGATTCATGTGGTGCTTGAGAAAGTGTTCGACTCATCGGATAGTTCGACCTAACCATTCGGGTAACAATGTCTAAGTGTAACTCGGGACTTCGTTCTTAGTTCGTGTGGTGCTTGAGAAAGTGTTCTACTCATTGGATAGTTCGACCTAACCATTCGGGTAACAATGTCTAAGTGTAACTCGAGACTTCGTTCTTGATTCGTACGGTGCTTGAGAAAGTGTTCGACTCATCGGGTAGTTCGACCTAACCATTCGGTTAACAATGTGTAAGTGTAACTTGGAACTTCGTTCTTGGTTTGTGCATTGCGGTGTCACTGGCATAGGAAGCAGGAAGGGGGGGGGGCATTTGACCCTTTCGAGTTTGACCAAACGAGATTCTAGTATGTATGTATATATATATATATATATAATATTTAAAAGTAGGTATTTATTAGATTTCGTTATTTAAAGGTGCATTCTGAAAGTTACAACTGTCATACATGTATTTGGCTTTACTTTTACATGCATTTGTGATAAATAACTAAACATTAATTGATTCCTCAACAATCCTTGTGGGTAAAACAATTCATTGCAACCACACAGATATTGAGAGAGGAAACCCGCTGTCACCACTTCATGGGCTACTCTTTTCGATTAGCAGCAAGGGACCTTTTATAATATGCACCATTCCACAGACAGGGTAGTACATACCATAGCCTTTGATATACCAGTCGTGGTGCACTGGATGGAACAAGAGAAATAGCCCAATGGGCTGTACCACTGGGGCTACATGTAACATACTGCCCCTTGTCAATATAGACTATTAGTATTATTATAGAGATGCAATTCAAAGTCAAACAGCCATGTCATTTATTTAAACCTGTACTAATATCACTCTTTATTCAATTATTGAATTTTTCAGTAATATAAACTAATAAATGTAGAAGCAAATGAAATCATAAAATTTATATGTAATTTGTGGGCATATAATTCATTAATCTTTTCATTTCACAAACACACACAACAAAAAACCCCAATGGCAACCCAACAACAAACTTTGAAGCATCAATTTTAACAATTTGCTGATCAAACAAATGGCATTTCTGTTTACTGACATGCCTAATTATATTATGAACAACTGACTGTCTTTCTGAACCCATCCCAGCTAGCGCAAAACCGACCAAACACGTACATGTTCGTGATGCTTCGGTGGCATGGGTTGTTACTGTACAACTCATATCGGCGCCAGTAACTGCTGCACATCTCAGGTTTAACAGTTTGAAGATCAAACAAATGACATTTCTGTTTACTGAAATACATCTAAAATTTGATATTCACGTACCTGGTTTTTAATTCCAGTCCACAATAGTGTTTGTAGCCTACACAATTCTAAAAATACCCGCTCAAGTATTTTACTGTTCCCAACTGCACAACGTGTTGGGATATCCCGCCGAAGGACGACTTCATTATTAAACAAGCGGAGTGCTGAATGTTTTTAAAGTCGATCTAAATGTAACCAGAAACCATAAATGACCTGTCAAATACAAAGCCTACAGAATAAATTGAAAAAATGGAAATTCGCTGTGTATAGACATGCATTTTTTGGAAACTGGTAATAAAACATCCTTGTGCTGCAACTTACCACCCCTTCGCTATTAAGTGAATGCTCCCAACGAACACAGGGAAACTCCAATATCGAATATATACCATCTGGCGCAAATGATGCAACATACTCTCCAGAATCGATTATGGAGCCCAAGCCTACAGTTGCGCCGCCCCCAAACTGTTACATAAATTAGATGTTATTCAAAACCAAGCTCTTAGAATCATAGCTAAAGTTCCATCAAATACCAGCGGACAGAGCTTAGAAGTTGAGTTTAACATTATGCCCCTGAAATATCGTCGCAATCTTCAACATCTTAATTATCATCTAAAAATCCACTCTCTTAAACTAGATCACCCAGTTCAGGAACTCACTCCTATCATAGCTAAACCAGGACTAGTATTCAAAACCAATCAAAATCTTAATGATTCTTTCGCCACTAAAGCTAGTATAATAGAAATAGAAGTAGGTATAGATAACACGCCAGTGGCACTATACCATATCATGGGCGGATCCAAGGGGGGGGGGACCAGGGGGACGCGTCCCCCCCCCAAAATTGTTCAAGTGCCCTCAAAATGTCCAAGTGCCCTTTTTGTTTGTAGATTTTTTTTTTTTTTAAGTAAACAATAATTATATTGTAGATAAATGAAATCAAGATTTTCGTGTACATGCGCAAGCTTGCAGATATGTGTCTGTGTTATTGAGTCTCAATGGGGCCCCATTGAGGTTCTAACGCGAGTGACGCCAATTTACTTCATTATTGCTAGTATATTATGACGTAGAACTGTAGGAATTCATATTAATTGTAAATATCAAAACTTGTAGTAAGGTGCCCTTTTGACGAGTCAATGTGCCCTTCTTTTTTGGTCCCCCCCCTAAAAATATTTCCTGGATCCGCCCATGCATATCAATCAGCCAGTCGAGTGTCACACACCATATCTAATTAAACAAGCTACGGATTCAACTCCATTTCCACCATTTAAAAAAATCCTGTTCGAAGCCGCAGCCAACGAAAATTACCCTGAGCACATCCATATCTTCACGGATGGCTAAAAAAATCCAGATAACGGTAGGGTTGGCTTCGCAGTAGTTGAAGAAAACATATCTAAACACTCTAAATTAGTTAAATACGCCAGGCTGTCAGATAACCTATCACATGGGCGTACATGGGGGGGGGGGGGGGTTTCGATGGGTTCGACCGAACCCCCCCTGAAATCGCTTTTTTTTATATAATTTAATATATCTGTCATTGATATCTGACATTATTATATTTACTCAACATAGAAATATATGCCCAATATCTCTGCAATCTATTTTGGAACCCCCCTTTTCAAAATCCTATGCATTGGAACCCCCCTTTTCAAAATCCTATGTACGCCCATGTATCAGTCTATACAGCAGAACTGACAGCCATCTATGAAGCCCTAATCTGGATTAAAACTAAACAATACACTAAAAGCGTGATTTTCTCAGATAGTCTTAGCTCTATCCAATCACTTCAAACTAATAAATCTACCAAGCCAGATATCTTCGCAGCCATCCACAATAAACTTCATGAACTAAACCAGCTTAATTTAATAGTAGTATTCGAATGGGTCCCAGCTCACATAGGTATAATTGGCAATGAAATAGCTGACATGGAGCCAAAACTGCACTTTCAATCACTAGCAAAATTACAGCACTACCTTTAGGAATATCAGAACTAATGTCAAAACCAAGAAAACACTACATTAATCAATGGCAGGCCAACTGGGACCTACCAACCAATACATGGCACTATAACATCAAACCACTAGTCAACTCTATCCGACCTAAACACTTAAACACTTATGTGGATAAAATAATTACTAAATTGCGCATAGGTAAATCTTCGCAGCTCAACAGCTGCTCTTTCACCAATAAAAACCCTGACTGTGAGTGTGGCACCCGGGAAGACATGACACACTATCTCCTGGATTGCACGCTACACAACAGCCAGAGAAAACTAATGATAGAATCAATAACCGAAGCCAACCACAATAAACCAATTACACCTAACTTTTTACTTAACCCTGATAAATATCTAAAACATAAAACCTTCAAAGCAGTATATCAATTCGTCCAAACCACCAAACCAAAACTATAAGTGCAACGTACTGCCCGCCTTGCCAGCGTTCGGTCGACGCGGACCACCAACCCGACTGATCGCAGGCAGGATGGGAAACCGTAGCACACCCATCGGGCTCCTGACAGTTATAAAGTTAAAAACTAAAATTAGAAAATGATCGCAACTACCCGCCTGTACGTCTCCCGGAGGGAAGAGCGACCTTCTGCACTCGACCGACATGCACTCCAATCCGGGGGACCAACGATCTATAATTAAGATAAGTAATTAATACGCTGCTTAACTCGTGACACCCGTGACTCCCTGGATGGAACATCCACCCTACGCACTCGAACAGACCACGTATTCCAACCCGGGGAGAGAACGGTGAAACGACAAAAGTAAAAGCAAATACCTAGCCAAATTAGCTGGCACAAATTCAGCAATAAATTAACAATTACTCAAAACCACCCGCCTGTACATCTCTCGGACGGAAGAGCGACCTTAAGCACTCGACCAAACAAGCACTCCAACCCGGGGATCAACGGCGGGATGGTAGCGAATGATTTAATAACCGCTAGATATGACAATGCTTGAATCGTGACATCTGTGACCCCCTTGGTGGAACATCCACCCTACGCACTCGAACAGACCACGTATTCCAACCCGGGGGGAGAACGGTGAAACGACAAAAGTAAAAGCATATACTCAACCAAATTAGCTGGCATAAATTTAGCAATATAAATTAACAATTACTCAAAACTACCCGCCTGTACATCCCTTGGATGGAAGAGCGACCTTAAGCACTCGACCAGGCACTCCAACCTGGGGATTAACGGCGGGACGGTAGCGAGTGATTAATAACCACTAGATATGCCAATGCCATCCAGACTTAACCACATTATTCTACTGTAAATATGTTCATGTTCTGAAGCTCGTGATTGACAACTGGCATACACCACCCGCTTTTTTTTTTTCTTTCTTTCTTTCTCACTAAGACAGGATCGAAGTCACAGTAACCCAATTGGCTAATTAACCAGCCAATCAACATCGTTAGATAATCAACCAAGATAGGACACCACTAATTATTGCCTATTTTTTGCAGCACTCTCATTGGTCCAATCCAGCCAATCACGGATCAAGAACCCCACTACACCTAACTGTAAATAAACTGCACGAATTTGTCTTTGCACCCGCACCATGTTTTTTTATATTATTTTTTTTATTTTTTATTACTGATGCATTCCATCCTAGCTAACTAAGGTAAGTCAACTAGGGTTCCAGAAGCAAAGACATGCAGGAAAACCGATACCCAACTATCCAGATAGCCTGAAGACAAACCAAGTAAGCCTACTAAAATCCTGTATTTAGGGGGCGGGAATCAAAATTCTTCAAACTAAGTACCTAGATCGGTGCATATATGTATACAATTGCTACTTGCCACCGTTAGTTTCGTTTTATTGCATTGGTAATAAAGTTAAGTATGCCAAGCACTAGGCTTTTAATCCAATACCTACACTATAAGGGTTTAACCTTTCAAATTAGATAGCTAGGCTAGTTTAACTCCCCTCCGTCATTGTATTCAATGCTATACAAGGACGGAGGGGGATGGGTGGTCACGAATGACCGTTGAACTCACTAGAATAGGGACTTAAGACAATAGGTACAACCGCATGGGCGGATCCAGGAAATATTTTTAGGGGGGGGGACCAAAAAAGAAGGGCACATTGACTCGTCAAAAGGGCACCTTACTACAAGTTTTGATATTTACAATTAATATGAATTCCTACAGTTCTACGTCATAATATACTAGCAATAATGAAGTAAATTGGCGTCACTCGCGTTAGAACCTCAATGGGGCCCCATTGAGACTCAATAACACAGACACATATCTGCAAGCTTGCGCATGTACACGAAAATCTTGATTTCATTTATCTACAATATAATTATTGTTTACTTAAAAAAGAAAAAATTCTACAAACAAAAAGGGCACTTGGACATTTTGAGGGCACTTGAAATTTTTTTGGGGGGGACGCGTCCCCCTGGTCCCCCCCCCCTTGGATCCGCCCATGAACCGTAACATAAAATTAGGATTCACACACAGACTACACGCTCACTGCATCAGTACACAGGGTGCATTGACTAATGATAGCAATGCACCCGCCCCAATTTAATGGCCCAGCACGTATTCTAATAAGGAACCGGACAAAAGAATACCGTTTCGAGTACACAATTGCAATGCACCCGGGGGAAGCAGCTGAACAAAAGAATATCGGCCTCCCCCACCCAAACCCCCAATACTTGCTGCTGGTAATAACTTGGTACTTGGTGATGCCTCGACCAGAAGCGGTCAGGCCCTTATAATGGCCCTATGGGCAACCTAGGGAGACACCACAGCATCGTAAAGGTCTAAAATTAACGAGCTACTCTCGATTCACTAATATCAAAACCTATATTAGCTCGGCCATTTACCTTTCGACCGACCGTTCAAAATTGCGCCAAATTCCCTCAATCAAAATTGCGCACCCTTTTCTCTTTGGCATTTAACTGCTCCATTCAAATTCCATAGCACCACCACCACCCCCACCCGCCTGCTACCGATCTGATCGGGCTGCTGGTGCTCCCTTGCACCTGCCAGTGCAGGCGGTCCCTCCTCTCCCCTCCCCCCACCTTTCCTGTCAAGGACGGAGGAGCCAGCCAAGGCCGGCTCTTGCGCCCACGACAGGCGTGCGCTACAACAGCTTGTTCTGAATGTGCACGTAAAACCCTATGACATGACATGACATAATGATGCAACGGCGCAGATGATGCAACAGCGCAACGAGACCGTTAAATTAGCTATCCATTCATACGTAATCCGTGATCCATGTCTGCGTCCATGTTCCTGATCGCTAAATAGAGTAAACGTTGCGAACTTGCACTGGCGTAGGAAGCGGGGGGTGGTGGGGGGATGCCCCCCCCCCACTTTGTGGGTGAAGCGATGGTTTATATATATATATATATATATATATATGTATGTATATTTATGTATATGTGTGTGCCCCCCCCCCCCCCCCCTCCCCCACTTTTTGGTACCTTCCTACGCCCATGCGAAGCATCCATTGATCCGTTCCGTGTCCGCCTCTGTGCGTTATTTTGGAGCTTGGCATGACCTGGATCACATCAGTGACAGTGGAACATTTGTTCCATATTTAGTGTCTTTTCACGTATTTCAACACGTATTTATGGATGTTCACTTCACGCATACACAGACGCGGATGCTGACACAATTCACGTATGAATGGATGGCTATAGCTTTTAGTCTAGGGAGTTATAAAGAAAGAAAGAAATGTTTTATTTAACGACGCTCTCAACACATTTTATTTACGGTTATATGGCGTCAGGCATATGGTTAAGGACCACACAGATTTTGAGAGGAAACCCGCTGTCGCCACTACATGGGCTACTCTTTCCAATTAGCAGCAAGGGATCTTTTATTTGCGCTTCCAACAGGCAGGATAGCACAAACCATGGCCTTTGTTGAACCAGTTAGGGATCACTGGTCGGTGCAAGTGGTTTACACCTACCCATTGAGCCTTGCGGAGTACTCACTCAGGGTTTGGAGTCGGTATCTGGATTAAAAATCCCATGCCTCGACTGGGATCCGAACCCAGTACCTACAAGCCTGTTGACCGATGGCCTAACCACGATGCCACCGAGGCCGGTGTTCCATATTTAGTGTCTTTTCACGTATTTCAACACGTATTTATGGATGTTCACTTCACGCATACACAGATGCGGATGCTGACACGATTCACGTATGAATGCATGGCTATAGCTTTTAGTCTAGGGAGTTATGTTCATTTTTTGAAGGTTGCTTTTTTTTTTTTTGCTCAAGTTAATAAAATTTTGGTCATATGTTCCCATGACCTACCTGAACTAGAAATCCATTGGTAGCATTTTTTCTGACTACTATCATGTCAGCCATCTTGAAATTCAAAATGGCCGTCATTTTGATATAATATCTTTATACATCTCCACTCCCATTTAACATAGAAACATATTTTGGGGGTCTATTTAAACATATTATGTTAGTGAATTAATTTAGTTTTTTTGTTATTCATCTCACATGGCAACCATCTTGAAATTCAAAATGGACGTCATTCCATTATATGTTTTTCTCTATCTTTACTCCCATTAAACACAGAAAAATAATTTTGGTGTCGGTTTACATCTATGAGTTCAGATGATTATTTTGTAAAAAGGAAAATTGTTGTCTGATCTTGGCAGCCATGTTGAAATTCAAAATGTCTACATCTTTGATATATATTTTTTTCAAATATCTCAACTCCCGGTTAACGTGGAAGAATAAAAAAATTTCCATGTACATTTCTGTATTCCATGCATTGGATGGTTTTCATTTTTATAGTCATTGAATCATGAAAACAATCTTGAAATTCAATATGGCCGTCATTTTAATACATTTGTCTTATATCTCAACTCATGGTTAATGGAGAAGCACCATTTTGTTATCTAGGTGTATATTTCAGTGGTCAATGAATCTAATTCTTTAGATTTATAGTCATCCAATTATGGCAAACATCTTAAACTTCAAATGGCAGCCATATGGAAATTCAAAATGGCCACCAATGTAATCATTTGGCAAATACTTTTTCTTCTAGTCTACATACAAATACAACTTTTGTGTTCATTAGTACATTTTAAAGTAAAATAATTATAATATTGCAATACTAATGACAAACTAAAGGAACAAACTAAAGGAACATGCCAACTGTAAATTGTAATTCATAATGGCATATTAGGCATCTACTTCATCTGTAATAGTATGCATACTGCAGCAGTCCCCATCGGTTTCACGCTTGCAACGCTCTGTACATTGAAGGTTGTGTTACTTACACTAAATTACAGTACATCTATCTGAACACTTACTGACACCACAGTTGCATCTAATCAGTTCTACTACAGATTCTGGTGCAGCTTGCACTTCCAACAACAGTCACACATATACCAACCCCCTTGACCCATCCAAGTTTGCATGGACCAAGAATGTCCAGATGTAGCATAGCATCTTGAGCTCAGAAATGTGCTTGGAGATATGCTCTTTGGGTATGCTGTTTTCATACACCAGAGGTAGGTGGCAGTGTTTCCACACTTTGGTTTGGTGATGGTTTCTTGAACTTTTTTCATCTTAGAGTAGCTGCATCAGTTGTAGAAATGACCCTTGTGCTTCACATTTTTCACTGACCTCTTTGTATGGTTCATCACGGATTCCAACCTGACTTTGGTGTTACATATATGTGGAGCTTTCGTGAATACATAGAATTATCTTTATTGATGTCCACCATCACCAATTGTCCTGTTGTGACATATTCAGTTAAAACATGAACATCTGGTAATCCGAGTCTATCTATGGATAGTTCATTATATATACTACTCAAAAGAATTTAAGGGTCAAAAATGTATAACCAAATAAGTTTCAGAGTGTATTAGATTGATGATGTAAACTACACCAAATTTTTTATTTATTGTTCCATATTTACAAAAAAACACAAATAAACGTAACTGTATACAAGAAAGTCACATGACATGCTGTCAAAGTTGAAGGTTGTCAAACATGGATTTTACACATTAGAACATTCGTTTAATAGTGTGTGAATCCACCCCTGGCGCGAATACACTCGACACATCGTTGCCTCATGCTGTTGATGAGACGTCTGAAGAACTCTTGGGGAATGGCCTGCCACTCTGCCATAAGAAATTGACCCAGATCATGAAGGTTGGCCGGAGGGGCATGGTTATCCCGAACTCTCCTGCCTAATTCGTCCCAGGCGTTCTCTATTGGGGTCAAGTCAGGCGAATATGCTGGCCAATTCATCCTGGCGATACCTTGTTGTCTGAGAAAGTCCGTTACCACCCTGGCGCGGTGGGGTCTGGCATTGTCATCCTGCAGAACTGCCCCGCCGCCAATCTGCTGAAGGTCTGGGAGAACCAACGGCCGGATAATCTCATTCAGATGGCGGATTCCATTCAGATTGCCATCCACCACATAGAGGGGGGTCCTGTGGTGGATAGAGATGCCGCCCCACACCATGACGCTGCCACCACCGAAACGGTGACGTTGTCTAACGTTAACGTCAGCGAAGCGCTCCCCAGGACGTCTGTAGACACGAACCCGACCGTCGTTGAATTGGAGACTAAACCTGGACTCATCAATGAACATCACTCGACCCCACTGAACACGTTGCCACCGCAGTTGAAGCGTGCACCAGTGACGTCTGGCCATTCTGTGACGTGGTAGGAGTGGTGGTCGAACAGCCTGGCGACGGCAGCGTAGATTATTGGCTCTCAGACGATTGCGTATGGTTTAATCACACTCGAGTTCCAGTCGCAGTCAGCAGATTGTCACGTAATCGGCGTGCAGTGGTTGTGCGTTGACATAGAGCCATATTGGTGATGTAGCGGTCCTCTCTATTTGTAGTGCTTCGGGGTCTTCCCGAACGTGGACGATTTCGAACAGAATTCGTTGCTTGGTACCGTTACCACAGTCGGCCAACGACACTCTGACTGACACCAAGTCTCAGAGCAACATTTCTTTGCGTATTGCCATCCTGAAGCCAAGTAATAGCCCTTCCTCGATCTTCGATAGTCAGTTGAAGTCGTACCATTGTCGAATTTGGAGTGTGCACCGTACACGAACGCAAGCTCCAATTATACGGAAATTCAGCATTGGGAACATGGAATACACGTGCAAAGCGTGCAAATGAAGCGCTTTGTGAACAAGCAAGTTATGGGCACTTAGCAGACCTTTCGCTTTCGCCCTAATTTACGTGCAAATGTAAGCATGTTTTCGCCATTAGAACTAGTCGACAGTGTCAATGACAGTGGATTTTAATTCATTTATGGGTTGCTTAGACCCACTTTCGTCAAAATGGAACAATACCATGCGTGACATTATGGTCTAGCTAATATAATTGACATTCAGAAAATAATGTCGAAAATATCGCCTGACCCTTAAATTCTTTTGAGTAGTATATATACAATGTTTGCAGGTTGATCTCATTGTGAGTTACATATAATTATTTGTGTAACCTAATGGTGATAAAAACCCAACAATCGGTATCTTTGATGTAGAAATCCACCTCATTGCCTGGCCCGATTACTTCATGAGTATGAGGAATCATGAGCATGTCTGCTTCTTCTTGTGTACTGACACCTGTGGTAGGATGGTATTTTAGTACATATTTTGTTGTGTTTGTGACTGTAACTAGCATTTTACATCAGTAGATAACTTTTAATGCCAGATGTATTATCAGATGATCGTTTGTACAATGTCATCTAATTGATGTCATTGATGGGAGTAGGCTTTCGCATGTGTCATTGTCACATCATGGTCTGCAATGGTTTTCGATATCGTAGAGCTCAGATAGCTTCGAAAATCTGTAACCTGGTTAGTGGAAATATCTGATGTCATGTTTCACAAATATTATTGTGTTAAAAAATAAATCTTACACCCATGTAACCATCTAATAGTGAATCAAAGCATGCAGGAAATGCTTCTGTTCACTGACAACATATATGGCAGATTAAAAGTAAATTTCTGCACCAGACACAGACTTAGTTCTTATCCTGAGAAGATCACACACACTGATCCCAATAATTATCGGTACAGATGTAAGTCGCAACCATATCAACATACAACTAATTGATGATGAACTGGGTTCAGAAAGAAAATCAACATTACCAGGGTTGCATATAGTAAATGGATGTGACACAACAGGACAAATTGATGGTATATGCAAAAAAATGTTATTGAATGTATTCGGGAAAGCTCTACTGGCTATATCTGAAGCTCGTAGGTCAGCTTGGAATTATTGATGAATCATAGTACCATGGTACTAAGCTCAAGGGACATTTGTAGACTTACAGTTGATGCAGCTTTCAGCTGCACCAAGGCTGTCATAGAACTGATCAGATGCAACTGTGGTATCAGTAAGTGTTCAGGTAGATAAACCTGTAAGGAATACAACCTGCAATGTGCAGAACTCTACAAGTGGTGATCGATGGCTGATGCAATACACGTCATTACAGATGACGTAGATGCCTAATCAGGGGTCACAATGGAAAATAATTAATTTTAGTCAATTTTCGGATACATGTATGTAGGATATTTCTTTAGAAATTATTAAAAAGTGGCTAATTTATACAACATTTGAATGATTATATTAGCCAGATACTAAATGGGTTATCCCTGCTAATGTGTCATTGTGAATTACAGTTTACAATTGGTCTGTTCATCTATTTCATTAGTTTAAAATCTAGAACATGAAAGTCATTAGTAATGCAATATTTTAATTATTTCACATAAAATGTGGACTAGGAGGAAAAGTATTTGACAAATGATAAAATTGGTGGCCATTTTTAAATCTCCATATGGCTGCCATTTTGAATTTTAACGTGGTTCCCTGACTGGAGGATGGTTATAAAAATGTCACCCTTTAGTTCATTGATCCTAAAAATGTACAGACAAAAATAATTGTGCTTCTGCCTTAACCGGAAGTTATGATATATGAAAAATACATTAAAATGGTGGCCATTGTGAATTTCAAGGTGGCTGCCACGATTAGAGGACTATAAAAATGTCATCAATAAATTCATGGCTACATAAATTTACATATAGACAAAAACGATCCTGTTTCTATGTTAACCGAGAGTTGAGATATATGGAAAAATATATTAAAATGGTGGCCATTTTGAATTTCAAGATGGATGCTTAGGTCAAACAACAATTTTAGTTTTCACAACTTCATTCACTGAGCTCATAAATGTAAACAGATACCTAAATTGTTGTGGGTCAACTGTGAGTAAATATATATATAAAAATATTTAATTGGCAGCCATTTTGAATTTCAAGATGGCTGTCATGCCCAAATGAATAAATAAAATGTTATCAGCGAGTTCATTGACCGTAAAACTATAAATAGACACAAGAATTGTCTTTCTATGTTAACTGGGAGTCAAAATATATGTAAAATATCCCAAAATTATGGCCATTTTGAATTTCAAGATGACCGCCATGATCAACTGACTGACAAAAATGCTACCAATGGATTTTTAATTCTGGATAGTCTTAAGAATGAAAAGAAAAACATTTTACTGACTTGAGCAAAAACAATTGCAAATTTACATAAATACCTGGACTATTTAGTCGCAATTTGCAGACTTCAGTTCAACTCATCATCAATTTTGTGTAATCTTTTCTTTTTCTTCTTGTTCTTTATTATTGTTATATTTTTTTAACATTTAAATATGTTAAATATTTAATCATCGGCTGTTGGATGTCAAACATTTGGCAATTTTGACATTATATAGATGATTTTTGACATCACCAGAGCACATTGATTTACTAATCATCAGCTATTGAAAGTAAAATATTTGGTTATTCTGACATATAGTCTTAGAGAAAAAAACCCGCTACATTTTCCCCATTAGTAGCAAGGGATCTTTTATATGCACCTTCCCACAGGCAGGATAGCACATACCACATCCTTTGATATTGGCCTACCAATCGTGGTGCACTGTCTGGAACGAAAAATAGTCCAACGAGGCTACCGACCGCGCATCAGATGAGCGCTTTCCCACTGGGCTACGTTCCGCCGCCATAGTATTAGAGGAAATATGAAACATTTATTTAATTAGCAGCAAGGAATCTTTTATAGACCTATGCACTTTCCCCATTGACAGGGCAGCATATGCCACGGCCTTTAATTTGATATACCAGTCATGGGACATTGCATGGTCAACGTCGATTACTTATTCCGTCAGCCATAATTAAAAAAACGCTGCAATTGTGCTAGTATTAGTAGTGATACAAAAACTCGAGTTTTTAATTCTAAAAAATTCGAGTACCCTCACTTTTCATTTATGGTACTTTAATATTTTCAATTTTCAAGACTATTTCGCTTAAACAAGGTTGTAGTCATTTGACATAAAAGGATACATGGATTACTATGAAATATGTAATGAAATATTAGGCTGTGCACGAAATGAACACATGGGTCCCGTTTCACGAAGCGATAACAATGTTATACGTGATTAGATTACGAGTTGTGACTGCTGAAGACGACTTAAATTCTCACACACACACACACACAGACACACACACACACACACACACGTACACAGACAGAGAGAGAGAGAGAGAGAGAGAGAGAGAGAGAGAGAGAGAGAGAGAGAGAGAGAGAGAGAGAGAGAGAGAGAGAGAGACACACACACACAAAGAGACAGACACATACAGGCACGTACACACACACACACACACACAGAGAGAGAGAGAGAGAGACCCAAACACAGAGACACACACACACCTGTAGACAGACAGACACACACACACACATCTGTAGACAAACACACACACACCTGTAGACAGACACACACCTGTAGACAGACACACGCACACACACACACACCTGTACACAGACAGACACACAGACACACACCTGTAGACGACACACACACGCACCTGTACACGACACACACACCTGTAGACAGACACACACACACACCTGTAGACACACACACACAAACACACCTGTAGACGACACACACACATACACACACACAGCTGTAGACAGACACACACACACCTGTAGACGACACACACACACACACAGCTGTAGATAGACACACACACACCTGTAGACAGACACACACACCTGCAGACAGACACACACCGGTAGATAGACACACACCTGTAGACAGACACACACACACACACACCTGTAGACAGACACACATACACACACACAGAGACACACACAAAGACAGGCACACACACGTATACACACACACAGGCGCGCGCGCTCACACACACCTGTATATACACACACAGATACACACCCAGACACAAACACACACACACACACATACATACACATGCACACGCACAAATACAGACACAGAAACACACAGACAGACATACAAACACACAGACACACACACACACACACACACACAAACACAAACACGTTGGGAGATGGATACATAAAACATGTTTAATTTCTGATTTTTATCCAGTATTCAAAGGGACGCTACCGTCAGGTTTAACAGTACATTTCAATTTTAAGATTGCTAAGTTATGTAAACATGTATGCTCGCTTGAGGTGCCTGCGTCGCAGGATCGAACCACCTCGGTGGATCCTTTTAACTGATTTGTTTTTCTCTCATTCCAACTAGTGCACCACAACTGGTTAAAGGTCGTTACATGTTCTTTCCTATCTGTGAGAAAGTGCATATAAAAGATCCCTTGCTGCGTTAGGAAAAATGTAGCGGATTTCCTCTGATGACTACGTGTCAGAATTACTAAAAGTTTGTCATCTAATAGTTGATGATTAATTAATCAATTTGCTCTAGTGGTGTCGTTAAACTAAAGAAACAAACACGAACAAAACGTGTGGATTTTATTTAATTATAGCTTGTCATTATTATTTAAAAATAAATGTTCCATGTAGCAAAATAAGACACTTGCAATTGATTGACCCCCCCCCCCCCCCCCCTTCCCCGTCTTAACCAATACCTCACAACTGGTATATTAAAGGTATGTGCGGGAAAGTGTTTTTTTTTAAATGACCTTGCTCCTAATAAAATATGTATCGTGTTTTCCTTGAAACACTGAACATGTCGTGTCAGATTTACTAGTTAATGTTTGACATCCAATAGCCGATGGTTAATAGACCAATTTGCTCTAGATGTGTCATTAAACAAAACAATCCGTAACGTTTTGCTATGATCATAATGCACCTTTAATTCCAATTATGATATATTCATAATGGCGACAGAATTTGCTGAGCAGGTTTTACTGACCTTTGACATGGGTAAGTTCAGCCTGCCGTTTGTCGCTAACGCTAGCTAAACTGGTACTTACGCTACACGTTTAACCGAATGACTATTGGGGGAACCAGTAGAAATAGTTTGCAAACGTTTTGCGGAAAACGGTTGGTTGAACTTCCGTTTTGTGCAACACATTTTCCTTACACGGACGTGGGAAACCCGTTTAGACTATTGTGGAATAACACATAGCTATCTATCTGAAGTAAGCGGTGATATTTTTTTGTGCTTGTCGAGGATAACTGAATATTCGCAGTCTTGTATTTATCGATAGCTTCTAAACACGCCCACAAAAACCAAGACACACTCGTTATTCGGACCGCACTAGCAGCAACAACAACATTGGGACACGTGACGTGTGTAATACTGTAGATATGTAGGCCCTAATAGATATCGCGAAGACGGCTCGATAGCTTTATCATTAAATACGACGTATACAGCACATACATTTTATATACTCATTTCATAAAGTTTATTTTATTAAAAAGTTGTGTATTTTATTTGTTTATATTTTCAGTTAACACCGACAATGCCTTTACGAGGTAAGTAGGCCTGTAGTTAGCTAACGTTATGGAGAGGGGAGGGGGTATTTGTAATTTCAAACCCATGGGCCATTTTTAGTCATAAATTAGATACCATTTTTAATTATTTTTTAATCAAGTATATATGTATATAGCGATACTATTAAAAAAAAGAAAAGAAAAAAGAAGAGGAACGAATTATAAAAAAAAAAAAATCGAAAAAAAATCATATGGTGATAGTAAAAGTAGTGATGTTCCAGTGATCAATTATAATCGAAAATTGATCGGTTTGGTTCTTCCTATGTGATGATCGATTATAAAAATCCGTAATCGATTGTGGGAAAATATTAACTGTAATTGTAACTCCAGTTTTCAGGTCGAAACGCCCAAGTAAATGTTGTCTTTATTTTTCTATATTTTCCAGGCAATCTAATTAAAATTAGCTCCACTGGTTAATTACTATTAGACCAGTAGAGCTAATTTTAGTCAGATTGTTTTCTAGTGGAACATGACTCGACCCCCCCCCCCCACCACCATAACTTCTCACACCAATCTAGACCCCCCCCCCCCACCCGCTTGGTTTAGATGACGTAACTGACGTAAACATGTTGAGATTGGTGTTTATTTGCTTTACGTTTTATAAACTTGTTGAACTTCCGTTTTGTGCAACAAATGGTGACTTTGAGAGTAATAAAGTTCTGTTTTGTTCTGTTCTTTACATTTAAAGAAGATGAAAAAAAGAGATAGATTATATTGTTATTAAAGGTAAAATTAGTCATTTGTAGGGTCTAGATGATCATCCCGATGAACCTTATATTATTGAGAGAAAAAAACAAAGACAAAACCCAAACAACTTTTATCCGCCTGATATTAACATATACATTGGAAAGGGCGTTCTTGAGTTGACAAAGCAGGGCTTCTAGATTATAGTAGCCCCACTCCCATGGCTAGTGATATTCAATGTTGGGCTAGTAAATAACTACTATTGCCATGCCTGACGGCTAGTGAATTTTGTTTTTGTCAAATATTGCAGTTGTCTATTTTGTAAATATGAATACCCCCCCCCCCACCATAAGCCCCCAATGTTAGTGTTTTTAAGCTCTATCTCCATCTTTAGGCGACATACATGTATCTGATTATTACTATTATTTAGTAAAATAATATTAAAGGGACATACCCTAGGTTTTAAACACTAAGGTATATTTTTGACACATATATCCGTTTTTGATAACTGAAATCATACTCTACTTAGATTTTATGGTTTAGATTATCAATTGTCTCTTTGGTCATCCTGGTGTTTTTAATATCACAACATGCATTTCTCATATTTTTAAAAATGCACGTGCGTCTGAGAAGTAACAGTTATGGAGTCGAGGTTTAGGCAGTTTTCAGAGGGTATTTCACCATTTCAAAGTCACAGACTCATGTTTGACACAATTGTGACTTTATCCAAATGTGTTACAGGTTTGTAGATGAACTAAATGTAGTGTTAATTTTCACGGGTTAAAACTAGGGTATGTCCCTTTAACTTAAAGTAAAGTAGGGTTAGTAATTTTTTAATTGTGGCTAGCAAATTTTTGAAATCACTGATCCTATGGCTAGTGAATTTTATAAAAATTCTACAAGCCCTGAATAAAGCAGCTAGATTAATTACTGGTTTTCATTAATTTGTATCTGGAAAATATTTGTACTACGAAAATGGATTAGCAACACTTCGAGGCGAAAATTAAAAAACCTGTACACAATGTTTATAATAACGAAAGATATGAGTCCAGATTGTATGATACACACTATCCCACAGACAGTTGAAGAAAGAGTCCCTTACATGCCGAGAAATCGTAATATTTCTTTACCCTCTGCTACTTCAATCGTCATTTATCCATTCGACAATAAAACTGGGGGACAAACCCAATAGTTAAAATTCGAAGTTGTCAAACTATATCTTCATTCCCCCCTCCTCCCAATAAAACCCGATTTGTTTTGGATTACAACATGCTATTCATTTGGCAATAGAAGAGAACATATATTGCATACCAAGTTAAAACACGGCTGTAGTGATTTAAAAGAACACATGTTGAGATGCCTTTAGCACCGATTCCTCTTGTTGTTTAATGTTTTCTGTGAATGCATTTATATGAAAGGCAAAAACGTAATTCATTGCAAAGATTTCAGCAGATACATTTTCAGTTGATTTTAAATGGTAAACATGTTCAAAGTGAAGAAGACAATAAAGAAATATTTCTTTCATGTACATAAAAACAAAACGTTTCCCTTAAAGGCGTAGACCCTAGTTTCAACTCGTAAAAATGGACAAACCTGCAACACACTTAAAGTTACAACAGAGTGAAACAAGAATCTGTGACATTAAAACCGGGAAATATCCTTAAAAAATAGACTAGAACTGGGTTCAATAACCACTACTTCTCAGACGCACGTGCGTTTTTAATAATATGAAAAATGCATTTTATGATATTAAAAACAACAGGATGACCAGAAACACCTCGGCTCTACGGAAATGGATAATCCAAACAATAAAATATAAGTAATGTTTGAGTTCAGTGATAATAAACGACTCTAATAGTGAAAATATGCTGTAGTGTTTAAAACCTAGGGTCTGTTCCTTTAACTAGTCAATAATGTATGGACATTATGTATTGCCTCTACGTAATCAGATTGCGATGGCTTTTGTTTTTGTTTTGTGTTTCAATTGTAGTGATTTTTTAAAAAAAACCCATTGATTTCAATCGCCGTATCCTAACCGCACGCGTACGGTGCGACAGATAAATATGTCGCGTCGCACGCGTCCGGTTAGAATACTGCAAATGATATCAACGATTTCTAAAATAATCGCTCGCGTTGATCGCGGCCGGTTAGGATACAGCGTAATGTGTGTCTAATCATTTACTTTTAAAATATGTTTCAATCAACCAACCTCACAATAGGTTCATGGTCCTTATTATTGAAATCCTTCTATGTTCATATAATTGTAACTGATTGTGTAATCGATGATCGACAGTAATGGAATTCCACCCGATTCCCAACACAAAATAATAGGAGCTGGGAAGAATGAAGTAATCTTGGCGTTACAAACTGTTGTATATATAAGAGTAAAATTTGTTCTGTTTAAAGACACCGCTGGACTCGTAGTTATCAGAGGAAACCCGCTATATTTTTTTTCCTAATGCAGTAAGTGATCTTTTATATGCATTTTGCAACAGACAGGAAAGCACATACCACGGCCTTTGTCCAGTTGTGGTGCACTGGTCGGAACGAGAGAAAAAACAATCAGCTTAATAGATCCACCGAGATGGTTCGATAACGCGACTCGAGCACCTCATCCGAGCACTCAATCGACGGATGTACAAATGGAAAATTTAGCGTTGCCTAATTGTTGAACAACCCCTTTATTATTTAATTTTTATGTACTCCCCCAGAAAGAAAATGGGTTATGTTTAGGGTTAGGGTTAAGAAAATCATACAGCAATGATAAGAGTCATTAATTTTGTCAAAAGGTCAACTTGGAAAAATAAAATCAGCAAATAAATTTGGGTATGGCGCCATACCCATTTTACCCTCTGGTAGAAAGCCTGCTAAAATATTGCATCCATGGTCGTACCTAGCCAAAAACAAATAGAGAAAGGGTATTAAAAATATGCATCAGGGCACAATATTATAGGATGAACAGTGTCTACCCCCCCCCCCCCCCCCCCGCCCGCCCCCGAAAGCGAGATAGTGTAGGCAGTGGTGAATGAAGGAAATGTTTTATTTAACGGCGCACTCAATACATTTTATTTACGGTTATATGGCATCAGACATATGGTTAAGGACCACGCAGATATTGAGTGAGGAAACCTGCTGTCACCACTTCATGGGCTACTATTTTCGATTAGCAGCAAGGGATCTTTTATATGCACCATCCCACAGACAGGATAGTACATACCACGGCCTTTGTTACACCAGTTGTGGAGCACTGGCTGGAACGAGAAATAGCCAAATGGGTCCACCGACGGGGATCGATCCTAGACCGACCGCGCATCAAGCGAACGCTTTACAACTGGGCTACGTCTCGGTGGTGAATGAAGCCCATTGTTCGCATTCGTAAATATTAACATTAAAAATAAGCCCATTACAACTGAATAATTGATGGATGTCATATCGATGCCGTATATCTTTTGGGGGTGAATATCGAACGATTTGTTGTGTATTGTATCACATGTAACAGGATATTGTGAGTAGCATGGCCAATAACTTGATCATCTCGTTAATGAACTTGTTTAAACATATTTGCCTAAAGTTATACAATATTTACATGTCAAAAATTAACGTACTATTTTATACCTAAACGCCCTCCCGTCGATGGCATTGATTATAGCAATAGTTGTGATACTGATTTAACGCGTTTTAAACATTACATATGTAATAGTGCGGATATAAATACCTCGAGTTTCTAGGTTTATTTATGTTCCACATATTTTGATTAATGTGACCAGGAATTTTATAAAGGGGTTTATTTAGTACTTTTTACATACTTTTAAAGTACCGAGGGGATTCGTTGGCATCCAACTCCCCCACGTCGGCCCATCTGTTTTTGTTTCTTGAAGCTGGTGATCTATTTATCTGGATACTTGTTTACGCCAGGACCCAGCTAAATATATTCCCAATCTGCCAGTAGATTACTCTTTGTATGATCAAAATAAATAACGAACTCGCAAAAAAAACCCCACCCAACCCCACAAGCCCCACCCAACAAAACACCCACCCATTTAACTACTAGTATCTGGTGACCATCTTGAATTTGAAATAAAAATATTTTCTTTAGTATGATCAATAAAACAATAGGTCACTGTTATACTAGGGTCGATCCCCGTCGGTGGCTCATTGTCAGTTGGATGGTGCATATAAAAAAAAAATCCTTTGCTACTAATGGAACAATTTAGCGGGTCTTTCCTCTCTATAGACTATGTCAGAATTGCCAATTGTTTGACATCCAATAGTCGATGATTAATAAATCAATATGCTTCAGTGGTGTTGTTAAACAAAACAAACTTCAACTTAACGGGCGTGTGTATACGAACACGTTAAACTAGTTACCTACCTACATACGTACCTAACTTAACGGTCAGATAGAGCGCTCGAGTATCGTTCCTGCTTTCAATTCTGTTCCTCTTCTAAGTCTCTTCTTATGTTCCCAAAGCGTTTACCGTTCCTGAATTTCGTATGCAGGGAATTGTACAAGTCGAGGGTGGGTTGAGGTGAGGTGGAGTGGGCAGGGGTCTAGACTGTGACATTTAAAAAAGAAAGAAAGAAAGCTTTGATTAGGGGGATGAACCCCGACCAGTCCTACCAGTGCACACGCGCCTGAAGTTGAACTCATTTCATATCTAATCATTGACAGAGTACCAAATGCAGAGTGCCGATTTAGAGGTGACTGACAAGATGAAGCAAGATTTTGAAGATGCAGGCTATATTCTTGTCAGGTGGGTTCATTATTGTTTTGCCTTTACACGGTTAACTCTTTGTGTTGTCGCTAAGCCAATTAGATTTCTTCCTGTAGCATTTATGTTGGTAACCAATATGCATTTTGAATGTCACGAAGGATATATCCCTCACCTCCAAAACCACACCCAGATGTAAGGTATGCGCTATCAAATTTCAGCAAACCTTTATGTTGCTTAACAACTAACCAAACGCTTGTTGGTAAAAATTAAGCGTTTTTGTTATTAAATTAAGTCAGATCCTTTGCAGTGAAAGATCGCATCAGTAGTGTCATGAGCGCATTTTGGCAAAAACTATAAAAACGTTCTGGCAAAATGAGCTAGCCTGAAAACTTTTCACCATGTATTTCCATAATTTTGCTCACAATGGACAAAACCGTATAACCATATACTCTTTTGTTGAGTTAGCAGTCAACCT
The DNA here is from genome assembly GCF_016097555.1 of Gigantopelta aegis. NCBI lineage: Eukaryota > Metazoa > Mollusca > Gastropoda > Neomphalida > Peltospiridae > Gigantopelta > Gigantopelta aegis. The sequence goes on along the minus strand of NC_054708.1, from coordinate 57,109,023 downwards.
GCAATAACCACAGACACGCACTCGCGCGCGCGCGCACACACACACACACACACACACACACACACACGCGCAGACAACACACAAACACACATTCGCACGCACACACGTACACACACAACACAGCACACACACATACACACACACACACACACACACACACTCACCCACAACACACACACACACACACAAAACACATGCACACACCCATCACAAACTCACACAAACAACACAACACACATACATACATTCACACACAGCACAGCAAACTCACACACAACACACACACACACAAAGCACAATACACAACACACACAACACATTAACACAACACACTACACACAGACACAACACAATTTACACACACAACACAACACCACACACAACAATAACACAACACAACACACACGTATACACACCACAACACACATACACAACACACACACAACACAACGCACACATGCACACACATACAACACAACACACATGCATAACACAACAAACACACAACACACATTACAACACAGACAGCACAACACAACACACACACACACACACACACGCACAAAACACATGCACACACACATCACAAACTCACAAACAACACAACACACACACACACATACATTCACACACAGCACAGCAAACTGTCACACACACAGCACAATACACAACACATTCACACAACACAACACACACAACACAATGTACACATACAACACAATGTACACGCAACACCACATATACCAATAACACAACACAACACACACGTACACACACCACAACAAACACAGAACACACACACAACACAACGCACACATACACAACATACACACTTTCTCTCTCTCTCTCTCTCTCTCTCTCTCTCTCTCTCTCTCTCACACACACACACAACACACACACAGACACCACAACACACACATACACACATAACACGACACAATACACACACAACACACACACACAACACACCACAACATACACACACACACACACAACACAACACACTACACAGACAGACACACACACACACACAACACAACGCACACACAACACAACAAATACACAACACAACACACACACACAGACACCACAACAGACACACACATAACACAACACACATGCATAACACAACAACAAACACACATACACACAACACACATTACAACACAGACAGCACAACACAACAACCAACACAACCACACACAAAGCAGACACACAGCAGACACACAGCACACATACATACATACACACAACACAACACACTACACACACACACACACACAACACACTGCACATACACACAACACACTACACAAACACAACACACAGACAACACAACCCACACAACACCACACACACACACACACAACACAACACAATGCACACACACACATACACACACGCGCACACACCATACACACTCTCACACACACAACACAACACACACACCACAACACACATACAAATACATATATAACACGACACAACACACACACACAACACACACACTACACAGACACACACACACAACACAACACACACAGACACACAGACAACACAACCCACACACAACACAACTCACACACCATACACACTCTCTCTCACACACACACACACACACACACACAACACAACACACACACCACAACACACACACATATATAACATGACACAACACACACACCACACCACATACACACACACTACACAACACACACACACACGACACACCAAACACACAACACAACACACACACATACACCACAATATACACACACATAACACAACACAACACAAACAACACATGTGTACAACACAACAAACACACATACCAACACAGGCACAACACAACCCACACAACACCACACGCCACCACACACACAACACAGACACACAACACAATGCACACACCATACACACTCTCTCACACACACACACAAACACCACACACAACACAGCACAACACATACACACAACACAACCACACACAGCACACACACACACACAGCATACACACATCACACACAACACAGACACTACACAACACACACAGACAGACACATACAAAGACACACAGACATACACACACAGACACACACACAAACACAGACACAACAGAGAGAGAGAGAGAGAGAGACGCACAGATAGACACACACAACACACACATACACACACACACAGGTACAACACAGCACAACACACACACAGGCACAACAACACAGCACAACACACACACAGGCACAACACACACATACACACACACCACACACACACGTACACACAATATGCACAACACAACACATACAACATGCACAACACAACACACACAACACAGCACAACACACACACACACACATACACACAACATGCACAACACAACACATACAATATACACACAACACACACACATACACACACTACAGACAGTACACACATACACACACACAACAGACACACATACAAAGACACACACATACACACACACACAACACATGCACAACACAACACACATGCACAACACAACACATACAACACACACACACAACACACACATACACACAACAGACACACATACAAAGACACACACACACAGAGACACACACACACAGAGACACACACACACAACACACATACACACAACACATATATACACACACACACAACACAACATACAGCACAATACACATGCACACACAGACACAGACAGACAGACACACATACATACACACACACACAGACACACACACACACAGACACATACACACAACATACACATACACACAGACACAACACACACACAGACACAACACACACACACACAGACACACACACACAGACACACACCCACCCATACATGCACACACAACACAGATGCACAGCACAACACATACAACACACACACACACACATACACACTACAGACAACACACACATACACACAATACACACAGACACACATACAAATACAGTCACATTTAGCCTCATGACATGTCCCATAGAAAGCTTCCAACAAAAGCGATTACCTACATAATATTAATATACGATCACAACCACTCGACTTCTTGTTCCAAGTAATATTCTTTTTGGAATTGTGGAAACATTATTTTAATGAATAAAAACACAACTGTTTCATAATTAATACATTGGAAATTTTTTTTATATAACAAATGAATATAATACATGCAGTAGAAACAACATCATTTACTTTTTGTTTTTAAAGTACAATATAAAAGTTAAGTTCTTATACTTATTTCAGGAATTTGCTAAAAAACAAGGAATTGGCTAAAGTGAAAGAAGCACTGGAGACCAACGATGCCATCATTAAACATGCATATTCAGTAAGTGAATATTTGTTTTTTTTCCATCGACAATGTTGATATGTGTAGCGTTTCTTCCAGCCTATATATATTTTATTTATATTTCACTAAATAGTTCTACTTTACATTTTCGCATTTAGCTTCATTTTTTTTACAAACTGTAATATAATTCCAGAACCCAAGTCATACTAGTAGTTGCATCCATGGCTGTTAATCTCGATCTAGGTCAAAATAAAATAATTGGTTTAAGTTTAACATTTAAAAAAAATAATTAATGAAATACTAAATGATTAATTTATATTACTAATTGAAAACAGTTTCTTTAAAATTTAGTAATTAAACCCCAAACCTTAAATCTGTTTATGATAGCCGAGAAATTCAATTTCTTGAAATTATTGTTAGACAGTTATGATAACTAAATCAGAATGACAAAACCGTAATACGTGATCAAGGCCGCATTTCTGCACAATGCAGAGTCGAATGGGCATTTTGCAAAATAGTGATTGATTCCATGAATCTCTATCTAGAGCCTGGTCTATAGGTGGACAGGCACTCCCGAGGAGGTCCTTTACTGGAGATTTCATCCCTCTTGCACTGCCAAAAAGAGGACTGCCACTCCAAGACTAGTTTACTAAATGAAAACTAGCACAGTACAAAATAGTGATGATATCAGGTGAGCATATCCTGTCCCACCGGTGTCACCCATCATGAGTACTGCTACCACAGCACCACAGTCTGCCACTTCATCTAAGTAAGAGAAGTTCACAGTCTCTACAGTGCTGCTTCCATTTCCAACATCAGTTATCTCTTCCACCATTTCTACTTTCTGCCTGTCAGGTCTGCCAATAAATTAATAGTGCAATTGTGTACAATATATTACTTATCCAAGTAAGGTTCGTGAATAGAGAAACTCATTAGATAACACAGATCATACTTTGATGATTTGTAAACCTTTAACAGTATATTACATCGAAATAATGGCCACCAGTAGGACGTATGCAAATACAAATAAGAGTACCCCATCCCCCCACCCCCCGCCAAGAGACTGCGTTCACAACAAGACTAATGCCCGCGGATAAGCTACTGGACAATCAAGCTGACGACAGTGGTTCAAATCCCGTCAAAGCTGGCTCACAAATTTTTTCATTCTTTCTCATCTATCGCCCTCTGTCTACCATTCTCATTATCTTAACATAAAAAACTTTCCAATTTTTCCTATGATTTCATCTGTTTTGACCCTTTCTGTCAGTTTCCTCCAACTCTGTCTTCTGAGCTGTCCACACCATCACCCACCTGTCTCAACTTCCTCCACAGGCGCAGTCTCTGTTTACGTCCCGGCACCCACCTGGCATATCCTTGTCCTCTGCCGCTAATGAAGTTGGTCTAACCCACGACACTAACTAACGACTGCCGGTAGTAGGAGAGCATAGTAGGTAGTTACAAGTGCCTCTTAACAATGCCAGAAGTAACTACTGAACACTCTCTGAAGTCTAATGTCTGCTTTTTTATCAACATCAAACAATACAGATAAAGATATACAATGGAAATATATGTCTGAAAGCCACAATGCAGAAACTATGTTTTTCTGTTAAGTTGTTAAGGCATATGATATTATATAGTCCTCCACCCGTCAGGCAATACTCCAAATATGGATACAATGTCACATTTTTTTCGGCAGATGTCTGATGGCCAAGAAGGTATGACAAAGATGTGCTTATGGAGTCATCCTGGAAATGACGTCACTGGAATGGTAGGACGCTGTGAGAAGGTCGTTGGTACGTGTGAAAAGGTATGCTTCTATCTCAAAGCAGCAATATAGAATAGATGTTTTAATATTTAGGCATTTATAATATATTGTCACATGTACCCCCCCCCCCCCCCCCCCCCCCCCCCCTCCGTAACATGGTATTCTTTGTTTTATTTTGGTAACAATTCTTCATTCTGGGAGCACAGGTACCTCCAATACCAATAACACCGAGAAGTACTATAGTTATGTTTTATAAATTAAGAGTAACTATAGTATTGGTATATGGGGTTTCTGTTTAGGGGTACTTGTTTCTAGGAGTAGGTTTTATTAAAAATGTAGACTGACAGACAAATTCTTTATTTGAGTATCACTTTGTCACAGATGAAAATAAAATATGACAATAAAAGTAATAAAAAGCTGTATAGAAGTAGTCATGCCATTCCAATGGAGTTATGAAATACTAAACTATTAAAAGAAAAACCATCAAAATATCAAGAACTATTTTTGTGTAAAAATTTACATCAAAGTATAATTTAAAAGACAAGAAAGCAAAATATCAACAGTTTTGTTATATATGTTCAGCATGTTTGTGTAGTTTGTGTAAAACCTCATACATGTCCGTATACATGCATAATACGGTAATAACAGAAGTATCTTTGGTGTTGTATTATACAGTGAACTCTGATGGACAAAACAATGTCTAGACACTTGCAGCATATTTAATTTCAGCTTCTTGGGGGTGAGGTGTATCACTACCACACAAAACTGATGATGAAGGAAGCAAAGACGGGTGGACGACATCTCTGGCATCAGGACTATGGGTGTGTAACGTTCTGTTATTGCCATTATCGTACAGAGCCCCGTTCCACGAAGCGATCTTAGCCCAACGGGGCCAGGCCATTTAGCTTATTAAAATTTAATAATAAATTATTAATGGCATACTGTTCGGTTTGTCTCAGTACACGTTTCTTTCTTTTTTTAACTTCGTATATTCTGTTCATCCAACTGAATGTTCTTGTTCTAGCCAGTGCATCACGACTGGTATATCAAAGGCCGTGGTATGTGCTATCCTGTGTGTGGGATTGTGCATTTAAAAGATTTCATGCTACTAATGTAAAAAATGTAGCTGGTGTCCTTTCTAAGACTATATATTAAAAATATTAAATGTTTGACATCCAGTAGCCAATGATTAATAAATCAGTGTGCTCTAGTGGTGTCATTAACAAAACAAACTTCTTCTTGCAAAACCGACCTCGGTGGCATAGTGGTTAGGCCATCGGTCTACAGGCTGGTAGGTACTGGGTTCAGATCCCAGTCGAGGCATGGGATTTTTAATCCAGATACTGACTCCAAACCCTGAGTGAGTGCTCCGCAAGGCTCAGTGGGTAGGTGTAAACCACTTGCACTGACCAGTGATCCATAACTGGTTCAACAAAGGACATGGTTTGTGCTATCCTGCCTGTGGGAAGTGCAAATAAAAGATCCCTTGCTGTTAATCAGAAAGAGTAGCCCATGTAGTGGCGACAGCGGGTTTCCTCTCAAAATCTGTCTGGTTCTTAATGATATGTCTGACGCCATATAACCATAAATAAAATGTGTTGAGTGCGCCGTTAAATAAAACATTTCTTTCTTTTTTCTTTTTTTTTCTTGCAACTGGATGTTTGTTTCCACTCAGTATGTACCCTTTAAAGTTACGCCACATTTATTTATTAATCATTGGCTATTGGGTGTGAAACATTTGACCATTCTCACAGGTAGTCTGATGAGACCCGAAACATTTTCCTATTAACAAGGGATCTTTTATACACACACTCAACAAACTGGACAACACATACCATGGCCTTTGATGGTATACCAGTAGTGGGACACTATTTGGGATGGGAACAAATGCAATGAGATAATGTGTCCATCAAGGGAATTTGATCCTGAGCTAGATCCCGCCTTGTGTGCTGTTTAAATCATCTAGTAATTATTAATCCAAAAACATGTACCTAACATATCCTTATACCAATCAAGGTTAGCTGGCACCATCTTGATATGCATACCATCAGTTGATGTCACTGGCTCCACAAACAAACAAGCAAGAAAAAAAAAAAAAAAAACAAAAATCAAACGTGATGTATTGATTACATTGTGTAGTATAGCAGTAGGTTAAACTATCAACTTTTAAGCCCCCTAAATATTATTTTATTTTGATGCATCGCCTACAGCATAGACGTACAGGCTTCCATTTTTGTAGGGGGTAAGGCTGATTTTTGCCAGAATTAAACGAAAATGCCCGAATCTGGATAACAACATTTATTAATATAGTGGAGCAGATAACACACAAATTATGCACTTTTCGCTAAAAACATGAAACTTAGCACATATATACCATGACCCATTAGAAACATTTTCAGACATGGTCCTAAATCAGGAGAGCACCCTGTTGGCCAGGTGGGAAAGCTAACACCCAATATTTGACTGAATTGCGCACTTTTGGTTAAAAGCATGAAACTTGGCACTTATATACTGTGACCCATTAGAAACATTTTTAGATATGGACCCAAGTCAGCAGCACCCCCTTGTGGACAGGGAGGACCTACAAATGTCTCCCACCCCCTTTTAATTGGGTGGCTAAAAACAAAGTGTGCACTTTTGGTTAAAAGCATGAAACTTGGCACATACACACCTTAACCCACTACAAACATATTCAGATATGGACCCAAGTCATTAGCCCCCCCCCCCCCCCCCATTTGTCAGGGAGGATCTAAAAATGCCCTGTCCACTTCAGTGAAGGCATTTCTTAATAACTTCAAGTACTTGCATTTAAATGCATGATTATCACTCATTGTTATCCTACATCAATTCTAAATGTACTTGTGAATAGATGAGGGGGTTGATACAACTGTGAGCAATATTTTGATGGTAATGAACCGGTCAAAGGCTGTGGTATGTGCTTTTCTGTCTGTGAGAAAGTGCATATAAAAGATCCCATGCTGCATTAGTAAAATGTAGCGGGTTTCCTCTGTTGACTACGAGTCAGAATTGCCAAATGTTTGACATCCAATAGCTGATGATTAATTAATCAATGTGCTCTAGTGGTGTCCTTAAAAACAAAACTTCTTCTTCTTCCATTCTTTGGCAAGATTCTCAAGCAAAACTCAAATAATTTTCTTCAAAGAAATCCTTGATTCACTACTCATTTAGATTTAGTTTTTGTTTTTAAAATGAATTTTTGATTTCATTTTTAAAATTTTAATAGTTCATCTAATTTTGTTCCTCATATACTGACACAAATGATTAGGTTCTATTTCCTGAACTCCGTCTTGTACGGGTATACTTGTGGGCCGTTGTAGCTGATGTTGTTGTGTTTCAAACAACAGGTATTGGTACAGGAACGGCTGTCTGTTTCCAGACATGATGACTGTCTTTATTGCCATCGACAAGTCTTACAAGGGAAACGGATGCCTGGAGGTAAGTCCATATTCTACGAGAGGCGATAATATTGTTAAACAACACAATTTGGAGTTAAGTTTTTTTTTTTTTACCATCATTTGAATGTTTAGTCACAACTCGTATTTGTCATTTCTCTTCAACTGGAAGAAGATATTTGTGTATATGGTATTGGAACAAACCATGTTCGTTTTGGAAGCTACATTTTATTTCAACTTATTTTTGTGCTTATATCCAATTAAAGTTCAAGCACGCTGTCCTGGGCTCACACCTCAGCTATCTGGGCTATCTGTCCAGGACATGGGTTAGTGGTTAGTAAGAGAGAAGAGGGTGTAGTGGCCTTACACCTACCCATTCAGCTCTTAAGAACTCGCTCTGGGTTGGAGCCGATACCGGGCTGCGAACTCTGTACCTACCAGCCTGTAGTCCAATGGCTTAATTACTGCACCATCGAGGTCGGTTAGAAACTACAAAGAATAGTTCAATGTTTCACGATACACACTTTTGCACATTACCATGATTGTTATCTCAAAAACATTTCTGGTGAATAATAACTAACTGGTTCTTATCTGTCACAACTGAAACTGGATGCATGAGTCGAACATTTTGTCTGAGCCTCTGCACTATTAATTTTAATTTTCTGACACACACAAAAAAAACCTCCACTCTAAAAAATTAAAGTGCCCCTTTTTAATTATTATTATTATTATTATTATTTATTATTATTATTAAAATTTTTTTAACAGTTTTCATTGAAGTGCCCTTTCGGCCATATGCACTTCTGTCCTTGGTCCCCACTAAAATATTTCCTGTGAAATATTGTCAAAATACTAGCAGTACTAATATTGCAGATTCTAGATGGTTCTAAGAGTGTGTGAAATATTGTCCACATACTAGCAGTGATAATACTGGCGATTCTAGAGGGTTCTCAGATTCCACAGGGTTCTCAGAAGTGTGAAATATTGTCCACATACTAGCAGTGATAATATTTCAGATTCTAGAGGGTTCTCGGATTCTAGAGGATTTTCATATCCCACTGGGTTCTCAGAAGTGTGAGAAATATTGTCCACATACTAGCAGTAATAACACTGCAGATTCTAGACGGTTCTCAGATTCTAGAGGTTTCTAAGAAGTGTGTGAAATATTGTGCAGAAACCAACAGTAATAATATTGCAGATTCTAGAGAGATCGCAGAAGTGTGAAATATTGTCCAAATACTAGGATAATATTGCATATTCTACAGGGTTTTCAGAAGTGTGTAAAATATTGTCCAAATACTAGGATAATAATATTGCAGATTCTATAGGGTTTTCTGAAGTGTGTGAAATATTGTTCAAATACTAGGATATAAATATTGCCGATTCTATAGGGTTTTCTAAAGTGTGTGAAATATTGTTCAAATACTAGGATAATAATATTGCCAATTCTATAGGGTTTTCTGAAGTGTGTGAAATATTGTTTAAATACTAGCGATAATAATAATATTGTAGATTCTAGAGGGGTCTCAGAAGTGTGGGCGGATTGAGCACGGTTTTGTTGCTGCCCAGCAAGGCGCCGATCTGGAACGAGTGAAGGAACTAGAAAAGAAGCTGGAGCATCTTTATGTGGAGATGGAGCCAGGTAAGATCATGTCCACCTGAGACTAGTTACAACTGTTATACCTGACTCTATTTCCTTCATAAACATTCTGAACAACATTAATACTGCCTGAGACTAGTTACAACTGTTATACCCGACTCCATTTCCTTCATAAACATTCTGAACAACATTAATACTGCCTGAGACTAGTTACAACTGTTATACCCGACTCCATTTCCATCATAAACATTAATACCGCCTGAGACTAGTTACAACTGTTATACCCGACTCCATTTCCTTCATAAACATTAATATTGCCTGAGACTAGTTACAACTGTTATACCTGACTTCATTTCCTTCATAAACATTCTGAACAATATTAATACTGCCTGAGACTAGTTACAACTGTTATACCCGACTCCATTTCCTTCATAAACATTCTGAACAATATTAACACTGCCCGAGACTAGTTACAACTGTTATACCCGACTCCATTTCCTTCATAAACATTAATACTGCCTGAGACTAGTTACAACTGTTTATACCCGACTCCATTTCCTTCATAAACATTCCGAACGACATTAATACTGCCTGAGACTAGTTACAATTGTTATACCCGACTCCATTTCCTTCATAAACATTCTGAACATTAATACTGCCTGAGACTGTTATACCTGACTCCATTTCCATCATAAACATTCCGAACGACATTAATACTGCCTGAGACTAGTTACAACTATTATACCCGACTCCATTTCCTTCATAAACATTCCGAACGACATTAATACTGCCTGAGACTAGTTACAACTGTTATACCCGACTCCATTTCCTTCATAAACATTCCGAACGACATTAATACTGCCTGAGACTAGTTACAACTGTTATACCCGACTCCATTTCCTTCATAAACACTCTGAACTACATTAATACTGCCTGAGACTAGTTACAACTGTTATACCCGACTCCATTTCCTTCATACACATTCTGAAGAGCATTAATACTGCCTGAGACTAGTTACAACTGTTATACCCGACTCCATTTCCTTCATAGACATTCTGAACGACATTAATACTGCCTGAGACTAGTTAGAACTGTTATACCCGACTCCATTTCCTTCATAAACATTCTGAACAACACTAATACTGCCTGAGACTAGTTACAACTGTTATACCTGACTCCATTTCCTTCATAAACATTCTGAATAACATTAATACTGCTTAACCTGGAGATTAGTTCACGCAGCATGGATATATATTTAAAAAAAAAAAAATTGGCTGATTGTTTGGCTATAGGTATTTTTGATCCTGGGTGAGCCCTGTAAATGCACCTTGGTTCCCCGTTTACACCGCTTATGTAAAATGTTAGTTTTGTTTGATTTGTTCATGAGTACAATGTGATATTTGGAAAGGCACGATTGCTGCTTTAAATGTTAACATGTTCTTTGTTTCAGGCGACGCACTCTTCTTCCACAGTAACCTGCTGCACACGTCCAGCGCCAACAACAGTCCTGACCGTCGCTGGGCCTTCCTGTGTGCTTACAACAGAGCCAGCAACAACCCTGTGTTAAAACACCACCACCCCCAGTACACACCGCTCACCAAGGTTCGGATTTCGGCATTCTTCAAATTAGGGGCCATCCACAAAGTACTTACTTCCAGGACGGTGGTGGTGGTGGTGTGTGTGTGTGTGGGGGGGGGGGGTTTGGACATTATGTACAAAGAGTGTTCGGGGTGGAGGGCGGGGATCGCTGTTAGAATATATACGCCAATTCTGTTTTTATTGGTGTAGTAAAATGAAAGCAATCCAAACTCCTAAGTGTATCCAATTTACTTTTCAGCATGGAAGATTAATGTACAAACGTACAAAAGGTGTAGATGGTGGAGGGTTTTTAAAAACTATATTATATATATATATTTTTTTCAATCACAGATTTTGTACATATGTACTTTATGGATGACCCCTTATAATGAGTTTGAGTAACTTAACATGTGTGATAGCATTTTACCATAACTTTGTCGTAACGTCGTTAATGCTGTTTTCTGAGGACGGGATTGATGTGGATTGGGGTGAGGAATAGGACAAGGGCTGGAAAATGACGCACTTGGCATTTGTTTTAATGAATGTCTTTATGACTGGAATTAAGACTGAGCTGTCAAATGTTATGCGAATTGATGCAACAGATTTGATTCCTGCCAAGTGTAGTCTTTGAATTTTAATTTTATATAACATATCATTATTGCTAATTTACTACTACTGAGCACAACATTAATATACCTTAATATGCTTTGTAATTACATTATCATATATTAACTGTTGTGTTTTGTGTTCTCTTTAAGGTTCCAAACAGTGCAATTGCTGATTGCCAGAACATTACCGACACGGAGGGAAAAGAGTTTTTAAATCCGGCAGAAGACAAGACAATAAAATTGGATTCCAAATAAAGCAGACGACACAAAACTCGATGCTGCAAATTATACACAAGATCAGCATAGCTTGTAAAGTGATTGCAAAATAAACAGAAATGCAAATAATTCCTGCAAATTTACCTTCAGAAAATTTTAAGCATTACTGTTATAGCCATTAAACATTCAGTGACATGTATTTACTGCCAGTGACATGACTGGATGATGGCTTTCTAAACATAGCTTGTTATAATCATTTTGTATAACGTCTTCCTATCAGGCTGGTTGGCTAATCTCTGGTGGACGAACGGGAGTGTTGAACTGCTCTTATGAAACTGCAAGGAGAATATATTTAAAACGGGTATCATGTCTGTTAAACTGTTCTTTTCAAATTGTGGAAAAAAGGCATTTTATGTCAATGAACATCTTGGCTGTTAAACTGCTCTTTTCAAACTTCGGGGGAAGATATACTTTACATATATTTCATGATTGTTAAGTTACTGCTCTTTTCAAACCACGGGGCAAATACATTATTTCCGGCTTTATGGCAGTTAAAGGTACTCTTTCCAATCAGCAGGGAAAAGACATTTTATATAAGCATCTTGACTGTTAAACTACTCATTTTCAAAGCGCAGGAAAAGAAATTTTGTATAGGCATCTTGGCTGTTACACTGCTCTTTCCAATCCATTGTGAAGAGACATTTTTTGTCAGCATCTTGTCTGTTACACTACTCTCTTCAAAGCGCGGGAAAATATATTTTGTATAAGCACCATGGCTGTTCCAGAAATAAATACTATTACACTGGTGCGGCAGAAGACACCATAAATAGGGTTTTGTTTTCCAAGTGGGTCTGCTGCAAGTTTCCTCTGTATATACTTTGTTATTGGAAAATGCCTTCGCGTCATGTGATTAATTCTAGAACAGTCCTCATTATACTGCAGCCCTCACATTTTGTTGTTCTACTGGATTTGACTTGCCCTATCACAACGATCATACATAGAGAATAACTGGTTACCGTATTACATAGTGACTGCAGGATAAACTCCTTTACGTGCCTGCAGTGTCCTAGTACCTTGTACACAGACATCTTGCCATTTCCTAGTATTACACATGTTTTAGTATTAAATATTACTAGATTTATCAAATGTTCGAAAGAAAACATTGATTCCAGGGGTGGCGGTGGTGGTGGGGGCATCATATTTGATATTTTATACCTGGTGGATATGTAGTATTTTTGGTTTTTTCTTATACATACATGTTTTCAATAGAAAATATTCTGTGGTTGATATATATTATCTGTCTCCAGTCCCCTACCCCCACCCAATTGTGTTTGATTGTGGAACAGCCCTAAGTAAGTGATTGTGGAACAGCCCTAGGTAACTGATTGTGGAACAGCCCTAGGTAACTGATTGTGGAACAGCCCTAAGTAACTGATTGTGGAACAGCCCTAAGTAACTGATTGTGGAACAGCCCTAAGTAACTGATTGTGGAACAGCCCTAAGTAACTGTTGTATGCTCCAAACAGAGTGTTCCGAACTTTATCAGAAGCAAAGCGACGTTTGAGCACAAGCTTAAAAAAGAAAGTAATGAAACTCCAAAAAATATATTTTTTGATGCATATAGGCATCCAAGAACGTTTACGACTATGAACACTATAACACCTATATTGATGTTTACCATTTTTAATTCCTATCATGAACTGGTTTAAACGGAAAACCTATACACTTATTCAGCACGTAATTTTTATTATGTATTGAGTGGTATGCCTATGTTGGTGTATTTGTTTTTATGTTTATTATGTATATGGTGATGGAATGCATGTCTTTTTAATTATTACTTTTAAAAAAAAACCCATATTAATGTTTTGGTATCATTTTGCTTTCCGTCATGGAGTGTAATTCCAGCTAATTGTCATACTTTGGTTTCAGTCTGTTTTAGTGTTTTTATTCAGTTAAAATTCATGCACACTATCATAGACACACAACCATTTGGGCAGGTAAGATATTGATAAAACTAACAAGAGAATAGATGGTTTAGATAGTTTTTTTAACTTGGAAGTCGGCACTGGAATTGAAAACCAAATCGTATATTTATTGCTGAACCTAAAATAAATACCACCTTTCCCCACCACCTTTTACATCTTCCTATCTCTCTATAAGTACGACTTATAGACAGTATGCGTCCCGTCCCCCCTCAACACACCAATATGACTGGTTCACCAATATGAAATCCTGGCTCCGCCTGTGAAAATGAGGAATGGAACCCTTTGATTTATATTTTTGCTGTTAAATAGTTCAGTGAATAGTTCGTTTTGATTAGTTAATGTACTATAATTAAATGATTTATTATCATTCATATGTTTATTAATTACATACCTGGTTGTAAAATTTCATTTTAATGCTATTTATTCATTTCATGGTAGATTACAAGTAACCGGCCTCGGTGGTGTCGTGCTTAAGCCATCGGACATACGGCTGATAGGTACTGGGTTCGCAGCCCGGTACCGGCCCCACCCAGAGCGAGTTTTAACGATTCAGTGGTTAGGTGTAAGACCACTACACCGGCTTCTAACTAACTAACTAACCTACTGTCCTCGACAGCGTGCTTGGATCTTAATTGGATATAAGCACGAATATAAGTTGAAATGAAATGATTACAAGTTTAGTTTCATAATTACCTATAAAACTAATCATACCTATGGGTACCTATGTCATGTTGTGATTATGTTATCTTACAAAGGCCTCGGACGCGGTGGAGACAGGAGAAGGGTAATGTCCCAAACCCTGAAGCTGAGGTGGCCACAATACAAGTTAGTCCAATCTATTATTCTGTTATGCTTTGTTTATTAAAGTACCACAAAATTACGTTTGTACGTTGTTTTTTTGTGTTTGTTTTTAACATTAAATAACTTTGTAAACTAATACGTAATCATTCATAATTGTCACAAATTTTTTCAGCATGTTGATGCATGTTGGCCAACCCAATATGTTTTGTTTTTAAATTTTATCAACATTTAAATTTCTTTCTTCCTGTTAACTGTGTTTTAATTAAACATTTGAATTGTTATATTGATAGCCGAAGTCGTTAAACATTTATTTATTAATAATTATAATTATAATTATCATTAGTTTGAATAAGTCTCTTAATACAAGTCTATAAATTAATTATATAAATATTTTTCAATATAAACTAACGGTAAATAAATATTCTATTACAATTTGTTTTGGCCAAATATATATCCCATTTTCTTCAAATTTATAGCTTTAGATAAAGTTATAATAAAGTAAAACGAAAGTCTGGTGTTTAAACAGGGAAATACCGTCTAAAATAGACAGAATTAGCTTGACATCCGTTTTTAGAATGACAAAAACCAGGACGATCAGAACCACTTTTGATGTACACAAATTAATATTCTAAACATTAAAATCGAAGTAACTTGTAGAAATATACTTTTTCTGTGTAGTAATAACTCGTGAAACCTCTAGCCCTCCCCTTATTGAATGTTGCATCAGATTTTGGGAAACAAACGTGTATTTTAAACACAGTAGCTGGCTGGTCGTCGATGATTGCCGAAGTATTACACACAGTCCTCTCTAGTCCTCCCCTACAGCATATCAATAAAGGGAGGGCTAGAGGTTACTCGAGCTATAATAATGTATGTTCACAGGATTAAAATTTGTTTTTATTTACTTTTTAATTTTCGCATATAATATTATAATGTTCCGAATTTTACGAGATTAGGGAGGCGGTCTTCTCCAGAGGCGCAGCATGGTCTGAAGTTTGGAGGTGTGTTCCAAGTGTGTGTGCAAGGGGAGGATGGGGGGGGGGGGGGGGCACGACTCGACTACGCTATAAACTTCGGTCGCCACAATCTAGACATCCCTCGCTAAAATCCCTGCACACGTGCTTGTGTTCGAATATGAACCTAGCGGACACTTTGATCTACATTTTCCCTGGACACCTACATGTATACGAATAGCCTAATAGTGTACTGTAAAAATGTTTTATAGGTAGTATCGTTGGTTTTCCTAGTACCTTAGAATATACAGTGTATGTCTTCAGGTGTTTGTGCAGGATGGTTGTCTATACTGTGGCAAGCGAAGTTTCTAGGAGAATAAAATAAATAATAATAAAACCGCTTGGAGCGGGGGCGGAGAGTTCCGAGTAGGCAAAGTGTTTCCAATCCGTGGTCTACTTACACCCATAAGTGTACGGGCTCCCATTTTCGTGGGGGGGGGGGGGGGGGGGTGTCAGGCTGGCTTTTGCCCGAATTAAACCAAAATGCCCGAATCAGGATAACAACGTATTCATATTAGCATTATTACCAAACAGCTACATAGGGTTATCAATGAATCACTACGCATTTTTACATGGATTACAACTAATTTTGAAGGTAAAATGATGGAAATACATGGTAAAAAATTCTCAGGTTAACAAATTTTCCCCCATTATCTGTGTCACTTTTGCCCGAATTTAAGGTTTTGCTCTAGCAGTTGCCCCCCCCCCCCCCCCGCCCCCTGGCCCATACGCTTATGCTTACACCACGTAGTAAACCAAAGCTATAGGACACTCGAGCTACGTTCTGAGATGAGTATTTTTTTGCGGATATCCTGGTTCCGCCAGCCGTCAACGACCTGACTTCTCTGGCTTTAACAACCCAGCAAGTTTTGTGCATTCGTGATAACGTGATAGCCCACCACGTTTGTTTGACCGACAAGAGTTATCTACCTTGACACACCTGTTCTTGAAAACACTTCCTGGTCGAACCATTTCGTGAAATAAATTTGTGATATCTGCACTGAACTTGATGAACTGTTTAAAACTAACTTTCTGAGCGTATGTCTTTATAAAATAACAGCAGTGTCGTATTCACAACATTTGAAACGTTTATGTTAAACTCTGTGACGTACGCGCTTTACCCAGGTTAATTTCTAACCAAGAACTTTGATGAGTATGCTATGTATATTAAATATACTAGTATAGTACAATGCAGACTACGTGATCACGTGGGTTAAAACGTTCAGTGTTTAACTAACAGGAATGTCGAACGAAGAGCTTATTTTACGAGGAATCAAACAAGAGGTGAGTAAGTTTTAGCCTGAAATAAACTGATTTGATTTGAAATAAGTAGGAGGGATGGCAGTAACTTAAAACAAAATAATGAATGAATGAATGAATGAATGAATGTTTAACGACACTCCAGCACAAAAATACATATCGGCTATTGGGTGTCACAAATGTTAAGTATATGGAAATAGTATTCAGGGCCGTAGCTAGGATTTTTTGTTGGGGGGGGGGGGGGAAGGCAACTGAGTAGTTAATAGTCTAAAACTCCTTAAACAGTCAAGAAGAGAATTTTCTTTAAGTTTCTATAATGCTTTCCGGATTTTTTCGCCCCCCCCCCCCCCCCCCCGCTAGCCTTGGTATTAACACAAAATAACACCAACAACAAAATACAGGTCCATAGAAACGGGGGTTTTCCTGCTCTATGTAAATAAAAGATAAAACTATAGCTTGGGCCCCCACTAGATTTCGTTCCTATGAGCCTTTATTATATTAATTTATAGGGTGTTTTTCAGCTAAACAAAACGGGCACTTGAAAACTAACTTACTAAGAATGCACGTTTGGTATTTTTAAGGAAATGGAACGTTACCTCACCCCCGTGCACGGCTATGTGTTCGTATTATCAGAAGATATTTTGGTTGAATATGTTGGCCAATTTTTAACATAACATACATATCCGCACGGGTTTGTTGTGAGGTTGGGGATTCAGTGGCGTAGGCAGGATTTTGTATTGGGGGGGGGGGGGGGGGGGGGGGGGGGGGGACCTGTGTAGTGGGATATGACACAGGAACCTTTGTAATGTTATTAATAAGCGAAAAGGTAAAATTTCCCCGGATTGCCCCCCCCCCCCCCCCTCCCCCGGCTACGCCACTGTGGGGATTACACAGTAGGAGACGGTGGAAACATAGCAGCTAGTTTAGTTCGAAAAATCTGTCATTTTAAAAATAACGAAAACGGTCAATTATATCATAAATTCTTTTCTGTTGTTTTACTTTTTTATTTTTTATTTTTTGTATGATAGCGTATATTGTCACAATGTGCTACCGTAAAAAATTGACTTTTGCTCAGTCTAAACGTGAAATGCGAAGTCAAATAGGTTATAGGATCGGTTCACAATAGATATTATATTACAACACAGGAATGTGTGGATGTGTGTGTCTCTCTCTCTACCGGCCTCGGTGGCGTCGTGGCAGGCCATCGGTCTACAGGCTGGTAGGTACTGGGTTCGGATCCCAGTCGAGGCATGGGATTTTTAATCGAGATACCGACTCCAAACCCTGAGTGAGTGCTCCGCAAGGCTCAATGGATAGGTGTAAACCACTTGCACCGACCAGTGATCCATAACTGGTTCAACAAAGGCCATGGTTTGTGCTATCCTACCTGTGGGAAGCGCAAATAAAAGATCCCTTGCTGCCTGTCGTAAAAAGAGTAGCCTATGTGGCGACAGCGGGTTTCCTCTAAAAACAGTGTCAGAATGACCATATGTTTGACGCCCAATAGCCGATGATAAGATAAAAAATCAATGTGCTCTAGCGGCGTCGTTAAATAAAACAAACTCTCTCTCTCTCTCTCTCTCTCTCTCTCTCTCTCTCTCTCTCTCTCTCTCTCTCTCTCTCTCTCTCTCTCTCTCTCTCCGCCCTGTCTCTGTATAGCAATTTGAACCTTCTATGGCCAAAAGATAGATGTGTCTCCGTGAAAATAATATATATATTTTGTAATTTAAGAAATGTTCCAACTGAAACCACCTTAAAATAATACCGAGAACTTCAGAATGTTACGTTTGTGAAGAATTTCGATTATAAATATATAAAACTAAAGGCGACGCCACACAATACGAGTGCCTCGTGCGAGATTAGCCGATTGCATCCGGTAGCAACCGATCAAACCATAATGCCTTTCTTGGCACAATCGCCTATTCTCGTACGAGGCACTCCTGTCATGTGGATGGGCGGGACGTAGCCTAGTGGTACAGCGCTCGCTCGATGCGCGATTGGTGTGGGATCGATTCCCGTCGGTGGGCCCATTGGGTTATTTCTCGTTCCAGCCAGCGCACCACGACTGGTATAGCAAAGGCCGTGGTATGTACTATCCTGTATGGGATGGTGCATATAAAAGATCCCTTGTTAATTGAAAAGAGTAGCCCATGAAGGGGCGACAGCGGGTTTCCTCTCTCAATATCTGTGTGGTCCTTAACCATATGTCTGACGCCATATAACAGTAAATACGATGTGTTGAGTGCGTCGTTAAATAAAACATTTTTTCTTTCTCTTGAAAATAAAGTTAAAAGTTTGTTTTGTTTAACGACTAGAGCACATTAATTAATTAATCATCGTATGTTGAATGTCTAACATTTGGTCATTCTGACTCGTAGTCTTTTTCCTGTCATGTGGCGTCGCCTTGACACATTTTACGATTCAAAACATAATTCTGTTTCCAGAGACGGGATGCGGGACGGACATGCTCGAAACCTTCGTGGTATGTGAGCATGACAAACCTATCCACTCCTCTCCGCTCAAAACACACCTGTATATAATAGACGAAGTATACTCAAGCCTGGCCAGCTCGGCTTATTTAACACGGGTAGGGCAAGAAACCACTCTAGATAGTGTTAAAAGTAATACAGTATCACACTCATTGATTTTTATACTCTCTTGAAAATAATCTGTGTGGTCCTTAACCGTATTATGTCTGGCTCCATATAACCGTAAATAAAATGGGTTGAGTGTCAAACATTTGATAATTGTAACATAAAGTCTTGGGAGAAGAAACCCGCTACATTTTTCTATTAGTAGCAAGGGATCTTTTATATATGCAATTTCCCCCAGCACTCAGTGTTCTCGCTGCTCCATTTAAGCCCTCATTTCACGTTCTGCCGCCCTCCTTTATTTTCCTGCACCCTACTGTATTTTACAGCACCCATCTCCGCTATTTCCAAATGCGCCCTTTTTTTCAAATACACAAAACATTGATCAGTCAAAGGAAACAAGCCGCGGTGTATACGAAAAAGCAACTGACAAAAAACTTCAGTAGCTTACGACAGTTACCGTAACGTAATTAAAATTAACAGTATTTTTAACAGCCTCCATTTTGTCCCATACCAGTATCCATTTGTATGTTTGATGCATACAATAAAAACTATATTTTATTTGGGTAATGAAAACATTTCTGTATTGATTCGACAATCTAATTAAAATTAGCTCCTCTATTACATGTGGATCTAACAGCAGCCAGTTGGAGCTCATGTCCACCAATCAAAACCTTACTTGCATAATCATGCAAGTGATTTAAAAATAATTTGAAAACATTCCGAATTATCCTGAGGGTATACGACGTTTCGTGTGAATTACGAATGCCTTAAAACATGTTTTATTTTATAAAATAAATAATTTGTAATGTAAACTGAAGACTGATTAAGTTTTTAGTTTTTTTTAATAAATAAATTAAAAAAAAATGTTTTTTTAAATTTATTTTTTTATTATTATTTTTTTTTTTTTAATTTTATTGTCCCAAGAATATAAAAAGGCAGTGTCAGGGTTGGGGTTCCCTGAGCTCACTGGTCTCACAATATTTTTTAAATTTCATGTGATATACACAGTTTTATATACATACATATAAATGGCAAAATATATACACACGAATAGATAAAATCCATGTATCTTGTTGTTGTTGATATTTTGTTTGTTTGGGTTTTTTTATTAATTTTTTTAAATTATTATTTTCTGGGTCCAAGAAGGAAAAAAAAAAGAAAAAGGAGATGTTATGTACGGAATTAGTATTGATACAAGAAAGTATTGGTATGGTTCGCTGTACTGCGGTCACTAAAATAGACTTGCCCGATATTTTTAGAATTTGTATGCTCCCAAATAACGTTATAAAAGGCGAAGTGTGATTGGTCAATATTTAAATTATTATTTACAAACGAAATGTTACTTGGACATTGGAAACTACGCAGTGTTGTTAGCAATCTGATTAAAATTAGTTCTACTGGTCTAAATAAGGCACTCGTATTTCACATGAAACATGTCGTATACCCTCAGGATAATTCAGAATGTTTTCAAATTATTTTCAAATCACTGGCATGATTCTGCAAGTAAGATTTTGATTGGTGGTCATGAGCTCCAACTGCCTGCTGTTAGATCCACATGTAATAGTGGAGCTAATTTTAATTAGATTGTTGATTCGACAATCTCCGGCTAAAAAACCACTTCTTTGGCGCCATTTTTTGTCACATGATCAGAACAGTCGTTCTTTCTTTTGTGTCGGACTCCACTAACTGTCGTCTGATATTTTGTCCTCAATTATTGTAGATGATGATTTTTTTCACTTTCTGTCATTTGTTTATTCAACAATTCTTTATAAAATATTAGAAACCTTTCATATTTGGGGAGGATATCACCGCTTATAAAAACAACGGAAGTTGTAGTGTTCATCATTAAAATAATTTGTCTCGAGTGCCAAATAATATATACATCGCCTTTAACAAAAACGAAGCTGGGCCAGCACATACGACGATTTGGTCCACAGAGGTGATTCGATCTTACGACACAGGCACCTCAAGCGAGCGCTCAATCGACTGAGCTAGATCAGGAAGACGTTTATAACGCAGGGCTTGATAATCTGTACATTTTAAGGAAAAGTTTATAAGTTTGTTTTGTTTAACGACACCACTAGATCACAATGATAATTAATCATCGGCTATTGGATATTAGACATTTGCCTGAAAGTCTTGGAGAGGAAAGACCATTGGCGTACATAGGATTTTGAAAAGGGGGGTTCCAATACATATGATTTTGAAAGGGGGGGGGGTCCAAAATAGATTGCAGAGATATTGGGCATATATTTCTATGTTGAGTAAATATAATAATGTCGGATATCAATATCAGATATATTAAATTATAAAAAAAGCGATTTCGGGGGGGGGGGGGAGGGGGTTCGGTCGAACCCCCCCCCCCCTATGTACGCCCATGAAGACCTGACAAAGATAATAAACATGATTGATAATTGCCACTAGAGAATGAAAATGTACGTTCTTTTTGTTCTCTCTCTCTCTCTCTCTCTCTCTCTCTCTCTCTCTCTCTCTCTCTCTCTCTCTCTCTCTCTCTCTCTCTCTCTCTATATATATATATATATATATAAGGTGCAAATATGGCTTGTGCCCCCTCTCCAACTACAGGGACTGTGACCCAGGACTTGAGGTTGTGCCTATGAGCCCGCTAAATGCTAGTCGACCAAAACCATCGATCCCTCACAGATCACTATGCCAGATTTCGTGTAATATTACATATGAACACAAAAGGTTTGCTTTGTTCAACGACACCACTAGAGGCACATTGATTTATAGATCATCGGCTATTGGATGTCAAGCATTTGATAATTTCAACATATAGTCTTAGTGAGGAAACCCGCTACATTTATTTTCATTAGTAGCAAGGGGTCTTTTATATGTACCGTCCCACAGACAGGATATCGATAGCATATACCACGGCCTTTGATATACCAGTCGTGGTGCACTGGCTGTAACGAGAGATAGCCCAATGGGCCCACCGACGGGGATCGATCCCAGATCGACCGCGCATCAAGCGAGCGCTTTACCACTGGGCTACGTCCCGCCCCATATGAACACAAAAGCATAGCACGGCAAATCAGTCGACATAACCGTAGCAACATGTAGTATGGGGATGGTAAGTGCCGACAGTAACCTGAACAGCTACCCCTTTTTAGTTTTGAAATACTCCTTGTCTGTAACTGGAGAACACCCTTTATTACCCCAGGACGTGTACGGCCCTGTTCGTGGTACTGACCCCCCCCCCCCCCCCCATCTCCAGGTAGATAAACCTGGAATTTGATGTGGGTTTTTGTCATTTCCAATCAGTGTATGACAAAAGCAATGATAATGTTATGTGATATCCTTCCTCTCTGTGGGTTAAACCCACCCCCACCCCCCACCCCAAGAGCAAACAATAAAAGACCTCAGATTTGGTGAGATATGGTAACACGATAGGGTTTAACGCTGTTAACTGCATAATGATAAGATGGTCATGTTTGTCTTAAACTAGTGGTAAACAGGATCTGTTTGAGCACGACTTCTTTTCATTTACATTCTAATAGCTTTCAGGTCCCAAGAAGTAGCGCTAATTTAGTCCAGATAGCTGAGGTGTGTGCCTACCACAGCGTGCTTGAACCTAAGTTTTTGTTATTGGATATAATAACGAAATTCAAGTTGAAATGAAATTAAAATGAATGACGCTAGGAATGCTTCTTTTCTAGATTATTTGAGATGAACAGTTTGAAATAGCAAGACCACTGAAAGGCGGGTTAAGTCGAGCATACATGTATTTTGGGTGGGTCAAGGGTGGAGGCGAAATTATGTACGCAAAATCCTTTTGTACGATGACTTCTTTTTTGTTTTGTTTAGTTTCTTCGTGATAAACTCTTGAACTAGTGACATCACTGAAAGGCGGGTAGAGTAAGAAATAATTTCAGAATGAAAGTGCTACAAACATTTTGTATCCCATAATTATTTCTTTTTCCAACATATTCTTCGAGATGAGCTCTTGAATTAGTGAGATCACTGATAGACTATAAGGAACATTTTGGTTGAGTTCAGAGAGAAAGTGAGGTACAAAAATTATGTATGCCATAATCCTTTTTCCCCTAGATTTTTCGACATAACCTCTTGAAATAGGGAGATCACTGAACGACTGTTTGAGTAAGTAATATGTTGGGTACGTTTAGAATGAAGGTGAGGTGCCAACATTTAAAAATTGCTATATATATTAATACAAACTGTTAACATTGGTTTCGAACTGAGCGTCTGCTAGCACGCTTTCTTAACTACTGTTATTCGAGCTTCCACCTGGTTGGCCAAGTGGTCAAGACCGCGGGCTGTCAACGTCCACGCGAATTGATGCATGCTGCCGACTGACACTATATTATGTATGCCATACTTATTCTTTTCTCCCCCTAGATTCTTCGAGATAAGCGTTTCGAGATAGTGAAATCACTGAATCCAGCTCGTCACTATGACTACCTGCGCTCCAAGTACCTGCTGTCTGGCGAGGACGTGGAGGAGATCCAGAAGCAGGAGACGCAGCAGAAGCGAGCCAGTCTGTTTCTGGACAAGATCCTGCAGAACGGGCCGAACAACTGTTACGACCTGCTGTGTGAGTCCATCCTAGTGGCCGACAAAACGAGGATGCATCTTCTAACCATGCTCAACAAGGAGTATGAAAATAAACTCAATAATTACAAAGGTATAACGGATCATTATATCAGCAGGGTCTGAATAAGCTGGTATGGTGGGGTAGTAGTAGGAGGGGTAGATGATAGGGAAAAATGCATAAAATAATCAGATCCCCCCCCCCCCCCCCCCCGAAAACCGTGAATGTGCCGTTATGGTATAAAGTGCCATTTTATCTAGTTGGAAAAGACCCATTAATACTGTCCTTTTTTATACTTCTCTTCACCATATTTAGTTTAGGCTATGTATGGTCCTGGACTGGCTACCTTATGAAGGTAGCAGAAGACGAGACACTGTGGTGATAACTTTTAGGAAAACGTCAAATAGTTAGGTTTCTCAGAACCTAATTTAAGATTGTTGAATTTGTATTTTACCTGTATATTTGGACGTCTATGTTATTGCTAGCAATGCTGCATGTAAACTTTGATTCCACATTCTTTTGAGTTAATTAACTGTATTTCATTTGTGTACGTCTAGTATATGTATTATAGAAACTATGAAATTATTACGTCCTTAAAGAATAGAATATCACAAACTTTTCCAAATTTGTAAAACAGTTGTTATAATAATTGATCGATAGATCAAAATATTATCTTAACGTCCACTGCGTGTTTGATTTACATATAAAACAGTCAAGGCACAGGCCACGTAACTAATAACATTAAATATTAACAGTGCTGAATCATGCCCATTTCATTTCAGCTTTAATTAAAACACACCAACCTCGTGCTCAATCTCTCGACATTGCAGTAGATTCCAGTGCTCTGCCTCGGCCCCCAAGACCTGGACTAAACGTCCCATATAAACCGAAGAATGATGTACACACGTTTCCTGGATCACTGATGAACATCCCACCAGAGTCCCAAGATCAAACCATGAACATTTCAGAAAACCAGAATGTGTGTAACGACTTACTTCCCTCCCCAACTCCGGGCGTAAATATCTCGATAGACCAGGAACCGTATAACGATTTATCAGGGTCTTTAAAATCGAGAGACGTAGTCACATTTTCGAAATCCAGAAAAGGTTCTAATGGCGAGTCAGCTGTCTAATGTCAGATACTACGTAAAACGTAGGCCTACTTCAAGGCTAAGAATGTGCATTTTATTTCTTAGTTGTCTCATTCTTAGCATAATTTGTCTGTTGTTCTAACCATGCAAGGAATGTCTCATGGGTGTCTTGTTGAGTTATATTGGTTTTGTTCCAGTTTAGCTTAGTAACTGGTTTAACGTGTCCATATACCACTAGGGTTTCGAACACGCCTATCCCGAGTCCGGCCTCCGATAGGATTGGGGGTCTGTCTCAGGACAGGGATAACCTAACAAATATGGTCAATTTTGAAATTTTAAATATTAACACCAAAAGTATAAAAAAGGGGAAAATTGGGGTTAATCAATTTTGGCTGCGCCCTCAAAGAGAAGTATTAACATTCTTAACCTATATAAATTATTAATATAATATAATTTCGGCGCAGATTTAGATGGGCTGGTCTAAAATTAATAATAATTATTGAACAGCATTCATTAAGCCCATGGGAGGTTAGGAGGAAAGGCTATAAAGTTGGCAGAAGTAGAAAAAAAAGAAAAAAAAAAAAGAAGAAGAAAATTTTAAAATTAATTTTGGAAAAGGGGCTGCCAATCTTATTCTAAACATTGGTGTGACCAGATGAGGGTCGGGAGGGAGGGGAGTCCGGCCCTACACAAAACCTAAGGCCAAACCGCCTACTCCTATGGCCCCAAAGAATGCCCTAACTCCCGGCATCCCATCCCCCACAGTGTTCAACCGCAGTTCAGTCCAATCCTGGCAACCTAGTGGTTGTTTACGAAGTTAATAGAAGTTCCTAAACCGGCGTCATCAGGAGAGTGACGCCAAAGGGTTATTAATTTCATCGTTTGTGCCACTGGGAGAGTGACAAAAAAGATCCAGCGATGGCTAATTTAGTGGGAAGGAGGAAGGTGTTTTTGTTCCAGTAACGTGTGAACAACACAAAGGATCTTCTGGATGTTCTCAAAGCAATTCGGTCAACAGGATTAACACGCTCGAGCTCCTGAACGAAGTGAGCTTTAGAGGCAGGGAGGAGTTCCCAGTATACCGGCCTCGGTGGCGCAGTGGTCAAGCCATCGGACTACAGGCTGGGAGGTACAGGGTTCGCAGCCCGGTACCGGCTCCAACCCAGAGCGAGTTCTTAAGGGCTCAATGGGTAGATGTAAGGCTACTACACCCTCTTCTCTCTCACTAACAACTAACCCACTGTCATAAACAGACAAGCCAGATGGCTGAGGTGTGTGCCCAGGACAGCGTGCTTGAACCTTAATTGGATATAAGCACGGAAATAAGTTAAAGAAAAGTTCCCCAGTATCGTGAGATCCCAAACGAAGCATATTCTAGACACAACAGATGAAATGTATCCTGAACTAACAGATGAAATGTATTCTAGAGTCGAGAGCTGATTAACTATCCTCAGCTCTTAGACAAAGTATATTCTATAGGCAGGGCCGAGTGACTGTATGTTGAGCTCATGGATGAAATATATTTATTGTAAAGACAGAGTTAAGTGACAGTGTCCTGAGATCCTGGATAGAGTTTTCTAGAGACAGGACTGAATGACAATATCCTTTTTTTCTGGATAAAGTATTTTTCAGCACCAGGTGAGCTCCGGGACAAAATATGTTATAGAGAATTAAAGGATCTACAGTATAATGAACCTCAAGGCGGATTAGAATTTTGGTCTTTTGGATCAAAATGTTAAAGGGACAAACCTTAGTTTCAACCCATGAAAATGCACATTGTAAAACATTGGATAAAGTTACTATTGAGTGAAACATGAGTCTGTGACTTTGAAATGGTGAAATACCTTCTAAAAATAGACTAAATCTCGACTCCATAATTGTTACTTCTCAGACGCACGTGCGTTTTTAAAAGTATGAGACATGCATTTTGTGATATTAAAAACACCAGGATGACCAAAAACACTTCGAATGACCTAAAGAATACAATCTAAGTAAAGTATGATTTCATTTATCAAAAACGGCTCTAATAGTAAACAATATGCCTTAGTGTTTAAAAACTAGGGTGTGTCCCTTTAATATTTTGGCCTCATGGATCGAAGTGCAACATTTTGGTCTCAAAAATAAAACCAATAAATTATAACATATATCTGTACTCATTGGTTGTGCGCTCCATGAGCATTCCGGCCTCCGATTCCGTCAAGAGTTTCCAAATCTACACATACTTTCGTGGAAAATGTTGTACGTTTGACTACATGGAATTCCCAAAAGACGATCTGTATAAGTCGAACAATATGTATTTCCTCCTTCTCCGCTAGGATCATCAACTTTAATTCAAGTTTCCAAGACTCGAACTTTATGAAAACTGTTTTGTAAACCACTCGAAATAAAAAACAAAAACAACTACATGTAACACATTGAAATGTTGGGTACAATGTGTTGCAAATGACATCTGAAAATACAATTATTTTTATTGTTTTATTTTCATTTGCAGCAAGGGCATGACGCATTTGCGGTTGTATATTGAAGATAAAATATAATATACATGTACATATAACGATAGAAGTATTCGATCGTGGAATGATGCAATCGCCGATATCACGAAACCCCCGCAACCAAGAAGGGTGTGGGCGATGGCATCACTAATCACAGGCGTACGGGCTCCCATTTTTGCCGAATTAAACGAAAATGCCCGAATATGGATTACAACAGTAATTTACATTAGCATTTCTACCAAACAGCTCTGTATTGTTGCAAACAAATCACTATGTATTTTGTACATGGATTACAGCTAAAATAGTGTGGGTAGAATGATGAAAATACATGGTGAAAAGGTTTCAGGCGTGCTCATTTTGACCGAATGTCTCTATCGTTTTTGTCCGAATTTGAACATTTGCTCCAACACGGGGGAAGGAGAGAGCGACAGAGACAAAATTATATGATATTTATCTTATAATTACATATCAAAAATGTACTTATACTTTTTTAAAGATAAGTTATATTTTTAATTATATCATAGTGTATATTTTATATATATATATATATATATTATTATTATTTTTTAATTTTATTATTAACACAGTATATACATAGGTACATAAACGAATACAAATATATAAACAAATATAAATAATAAATAAATAAATAAAATAAATAAGTAAATAAATAAAGATGCATATATGCCAATAAAATACACAAGCTAATGGGACGTACTCGCACACATACACATACATACACATACATACATTACTTAGTGTACCAATATACCGACCTCGGTGGCGTCGTGGTTAGGCCATCGGTCTACAGGCTGGTAGGTACTGTGTTCGGATCCCAGTCGAGGCATGGGATTTTTAATCCAGATGCCGACTCCAAACCCTGAGTGAGTGCTCCGCAAGGCTCAATGGGTAGGTGTAAACCACTTGCACCGACCAGTGATCCGTAACTGGTTCAGCAAATTCCATGGTTTGTGCTATCCTACCTGTGGGAAGCGCAAATAAAAGATCCCTTGCTGCCTATCGTAAAAGAGTAGCCTATGTGGCGACAGCGGGTTTCCTCTAAAAAACAGTGTCAGAATGACCATATGTTTGACGTCCAATAGCCGATGATAAGATAAAAAAATCAATGTGCTCTAGTGGCGTCGTTAAGTAAAACAAACTTCTTCTTCTAGTGTACAAATAAAATCTATAGGATGTGTAAATGCTTTACACTCTGTGCAGCCTTGTGAGGCACAGTATTACCATGAGTTATAATATATAGACTCCTGGGGAAATAATATAATATCATAAGTAACTGATATATTATGCAATAATTGAAAACTATGAACTCATGTTAGGGTTTCAAAAAGGGTATGGTACATGGACCATTTGCTTAAAACAAATATCAATATTGTTTTTACTAAAATAGATATGTTTTTCTATAATGTATCTATGCTTGATTTCGTGTTAGAAAAGAGTTATGTCTAGCGGTATCTTTTGAACTTTGCATTTATAAATAAAATATTTGGCTGTAAGCAATAAAAAGTCGAAAATAGTGTTTGTTGTGATATTGTCAGTAGTTCCAAATATAATAAGTTCAAGGGAGAGTTTTAAATTACGTACATGTTGACATGATTCCATTAACCAACTTAAAAATGCATTCCAAAATTGTCTGACAATTTCACATTCCCAAAAGAGATGTACAATAGATTCTTTATGTTTATGACAAAAAGTACACGCTTCACTATCAACAAGTTTTAATTTATAGGCGAAAGAGTGTGTTGTTAATATTCTGTGTAAAATTCTATATTGAAACCATCTTAATTTTGTTTCCTGTGTAGTTATAAATGGCTTTAGATAGATACTAGGTCAATCAAGATCAGAGTGAAAATTATATTGCCACTTAGATACTGCGGTATTTTGAATATCAGAAAATGTCAATGTATAGTAATATAATTTCGAACCTTTCTTGATACAGCAAAGTTTACGTTGAACAGGCGAATTATCTAAAGGTACATTTGTTGCCATTCTTGTAATTTTTAATTGGGTAAAATATGAATTAAGAGAATTAATGACACCATAATATTCTAAGAAACACACATTTAATTGATATAATTCATTAAATTCCTTTAAATTATAAAATTCACCATTTTTTTTCACAAGATCGCAAATCTATGAAATACCCTTTTCTAACCATTTCCTTTTAAAGAAACTTTTACTGTCTATTTTTATATGCGAATTGTAAAAAATTGGTTTAGATAAAAAGTCTTCAAACGTTGTTACTTTTATGGCTGCAGAAAAATCATAAAAGACATTAAGGCAATCTTTCCAAAATACATTATCTACATCTCTAATAAGACATTTTGGAAAATAATTACCAAATGAAGCTAAGTAACGAAATTGAGGAAAACATGCAAATAAAATTGGTTTCCATTTTGGGTCTTTTGTCCCCAGTTTTCTTAACCATGTAATTTTAAGAGCTTTAATGTAATTAAATATGTCTACCATTCCAAGACCTCCGTCTTTAACAGGTTTACAAAGAGTTATTCTTTTTATTTTATCCGTTTTTTTGTTCCATACGAATTGGAACAATATGCAATTTAATTCTTTTTGAAATAATTCAGACGGGTTCGGCAATGTTAATAGTAAAGGGTTAAGTTTCGATATTAATAGTGCTTTTATTACAGCTATTCTACCAAGTGGTGTTAAAATTCTTTTCATCCAATTATTTATAATTTGCTTAATTTCAAACAATTTAGACTCATAATTAAGTTTAATCATTTTACTAAGATCTGTACTGAAGACAATTCCGAGTACTTTGAAGGATTCAGGGTTCCATTTTAGATTGAGATTGTCTAAGAATCTTACAGTGCTGTTTCTACGCGAGCCAATCCAAATAACTTCAGATTTATTATAATTAATTTTTAATCCAGATAATTTAGAAAATAAATTAAGTGTATGAACAGTTTGTTCAAAGGACGTCCTACTACCATCCATTATA
Source organism: Gigantopelta aegis (assembly GCF_016097555.1). NCBI lineage: Eukaryota > Metazoa > Mollusca > Gastropoda > Neomphalida > Peltospiridae > Gigantopelta > Gigantopelta aegis. The sequence continues at coordinate 57,077,756 of NC_054708.1, read as the reverse complement.
AAATATGTATCATCCGCATATTGTGAAATTATATATTCCTTATTAAGTAATTTAATTCCTTTAATATTTTAATTTTTTCTTATTAATCCTGCTAGAACTTCTACACAAAGAAGAAAAATATACGGGGATAATGGGTCTCCTTGCCTGCAGCCTCTGTAGATATAAAAGGAGGAAGACATACTTCCATTAACAATCACACTAGATTTAATATTTTGATAAAAAACATAAATCCATCGTTTAATACCTGCACCAAATCCAAAAAAATCTAGAGTCTTTTGTATGAATGACCACAAGACTGTATCAAAGGCTTTTTCAAAATCTATTCGAAATAACATCCCTGGGATATTGTGAGTTTCAGTATAATGTAAAAGATCATACAAGATCCGAATATTATCACCAATGTGTCGTTTCGACATAAATCCAGTTTGGTCTTCGTTAATAATTTAATGCAGTATTCGTTTTAGTCTTTCAGATATGCATGCGGATGCTAATTTATAAATAACATTTAACAGGGAAATTGGTCGACAGTTTGACAGGAAGCGCTTTGGCTTATCACCTTTTGGTATACACGTTATTACTCCGAGTTTTTGTGTAATCGATAATTCTCCTTTAATAAATGCATAGTTAAGAGATCTAAGGACACAATAACCTACATCTTTCCAGAAAAATTTAAAGAATTCAGTGGTAAAGCCGTCAGCGCCCGGTCTTTTATTATTACTAGTTTGTTTAAGGGTCTGGGATAGTTCTTCATATGTCAGCAAACCGTCTAGAGAATCAGACTGTTCTTTGCTAAGTTTATTTATATCCTCGTCTGAGAGCAAATCATTTAGATCTATGTCAGCTATCATATTTTCTTTAGACTAATATAGGTCTTCATAGAAGGATTTTGTCTCTTGCATAATATCATTTTTTTCGGTAATTATTGAGCCATCTTTTTTCTCAATTTGGGATATTGATTTACTAATAAAATTTCTATTTTCTAATTTACAGAAGTAACTGGTAATTCGTTCACCCTCAGTTATCCACCTAGCTCGTGATCGGATATAAACACCTTCCATTTTCTTTTGACGTAATTCTTCCAATTCTTTCTTTTTAGTATTAATATATTTAATAGTTTCGGAATCATCACAATTGTTTTTCTCTAAAGTATCTATTTCTTCTATTAGCAGTTTCTCTTGTGTATTATTTTACTTTTTTAAGTACGAAGAATAAGAAATTGTCTTTCCTCTGATTTCCATGAGTAAAACTTCTAAAAATAGTTGATCATTAATTTGAAAAACTGTCTTCCAGTGAAATGTTTTCAATAGCATCCATGTTATACACTAAAGCTGCATATTGCATCTTGACATCAGTAATAACCTTTTTAATAATATCTACATATGTTTTATTTTTTAATAATGAATTATTTAATTTCCAGTAAGTACTATGTTGTTTTTGCTCGTGGAATTCAAATGTAACACTAATCATGGAATGGTCAGTTCTATATCCACATTGTATATTTGAATGTATCACATCAGAGTACAGTGAATCTGAAATCAAGAGAAAATCTAGTCGAGCTTGTTTTAGTGGGGTATTTCTCCTCCATGTAAAATTACGCAGTTCGTGGTTAATGGTCTCTCCAAATATCTATAAGGTCTAGTTCATCTAATATCTTCAATACTTCATCGCTGTTTTTTGGATTGTTAACATTTACATAGTTATATGTGTCAACATCTGGGTTTAGAACAAGATTCCAATCGCCACCTAGTATATAATATTTATTATTAAATAACTTAATTTGTCGTAAAATCAATAGATAAAACTCAGGATTATCAGAATTAGGACCGTATAGATTTACTAGTGTCCTACGTATATTACAAATAGTTATATCCAGTATTATCAAATTGCCTCCAGTGTCTCGGAATATATGATGTAATATATAATCGAAATTATTATTTAAGAGTATTGCAACTCCACGGGAATTGCTGGTTTTAGAACTAAAACAACATTCTAGTCGGACAGAACAAGGATTATACCTTGAACTAGGGTACATACGATGTTTTATAATGGTTTTTTGTCATTTAGGATCTCCTGATTCAGAAACTGCATGATGACACTTTGTCATCATTGAGCAATGTTTTTGACGGTCATTTTAACATCACCAGCCCAGGCTAAAAACATACTGGTTTTTTCTGTTCGGCCCATTGCATTATGCTATAATGTTTTATTTGTACAAGATTATTAGAAAACCCATACCTATTTGGATACCTTTTACAAACACTAAAGAATAATACAAAACAACAACAACAACACAATAACAACATTTCAGGGGCGTTTGCTGACGGCCATCTTGATTTTCAAAATGGCCGCCATTTAAACATTTGTTTTTACAATATTACCGCACCCAGGCAACTAAAACAATTGTTTAAAGTTATGTATAGGTAGGTGGGAATGCTTTCACTACATAAGCAAGACTATTTGTAATCTGTATTGGTCAAAATAAAAATGGTAACATTTTGGGTGGATGATTTTCACAGAAGAAAGTTAAAAATAACAGATTTAAAAATAAAAATCCCAATTTAACCTAATTTACACTTTGCAAGGAACATGATATTTTGGCATAGTTTAAAAAAATTTAAATATTCATTTTATTTTAACTAATGTCTATAATATACTTTAAGAGTATTTCCATGCATTTATGCCAGACTAATATTCTATACTTATATTAAAGGGATTGGACTATCCTAGATTTGAAGCCGTTTCAACATTTTCGACAAATAAAATATTAATGCATTATTAAAATTAAAATTTATGTTTTCTTGTTTAGAATATGATTATCTCTATAATCCATGTATTTCTGGACATTGTAATGTTTTGTATCTCAATATCGATTTTTGCCAAACGAAATTTTAAAACATTGCGACCAAAGGTCATTCTGAATATATTTATTAGTATAATGCTTTATGTGTAAATTATTTAAGGTAAGATAGTGTTTTAAAAGACCTGAAAAAGCAGTTTGTGTGTTTATTTTGTTGGTGGGGCAGGCTGATGTTTGCCCAAATTAAATAAAAATGCACGAATCTAGATACCAACGTTTATTTATAAAAATGCACAAATCTGGATACCAACGTTTATTTATATTAGCATTACTGCCAAACAAGTAATATTGTGGTTAAAATGATGGAAATACACGGTGAACACATTTCAGGCTAGCTCATACTTACCGAATATCTCTTTTGTTTTTGCCCGAATTTGAGTAATTTTCTCCAGCACATGGTGGGCAGTTGCCCCCTACCCCTTGACACGTGCGCGTATGGGAAGTCTTGCCAGGTCTTAAAACACAGGTCAGTCCCTTTAATAAACTTTAGAACCAGCACCCAAAATGTTACCAATTTTGATGTCATATATTAAAAATATTTGTAATATATAACAGGCTATACTTTAAAAATAATTGTATATCTTGGTTATCTGGTCTAAAACCAACCTGGAGATAGAACAGTACTTTTAAAAGTACAATTACATTTTTAAAAACATTTAACATGTAACTGTTAAATTAATAAAATCACATGTACCAGATATCAGGTGAAATTATTTACATACGTAAATGCAGGAATAAGCTGGTAGCTGTCGAATTTCATTTGCTATGGAACGTTTGCATTGCATGGCTACGTTATGCATCTTAAATATGGTACAGATTATACAACTTTGTTAACAATAGAGACGTTTTCCTCTAAATAATCTGAGAAATATATTTTTAAAACCTCTTAATGTTCTTTGCTTGGAATATCGTTCTGTGCACATCTCTGAGGTGATTCAGAGGTCCTTTCATTTAAGGAAGCTGTATAAAGGTTTTTAGCAAATGCAAACTTTCGTAAACTCTTTTGGAATCTGTGCAGAAATACTGTTATCGTCTTTTATATGCTGATGGAAGATTCGTAATCATTTTCTTGGAAAAAACATTTCGTTTAAATGGTGAAGTATCTTTACAATAACAACCTACTTTGAATTGGCTGCCTCCTACTTTGATACATAATTTACAATGAAATGTGATATTCACGTATGATGACATTACTGTTTTTCATCAGTCATTTTCATCATGCATGGTTTGAAGCTTGTTGCATGTCCTATGTCATATATTTGCAGACAATGCTGCATGTTAACTCTGCTGTTTGACATGAGCAGTTATTCCTGAAGTAGGCATTTTTAGCAGTATATGTACATGTCATTACTTCCATAAGCTCTTGTGGACCACTGCAGACACATGACTGGGTATGTTGTTTATAATTTTGGATATATTCACATTCAGTTCTGGTGATCGGCAGCTTTTCACAGCATGATTTGTAGATTTGCTAGCTTGATGTGCTCAGCCAGACCAAAGTAAGTAGGAGACCGACCTTTGAATCAATTACTTGGGAAGATGGTGTATTTCAAGTGTTTCATACAAATATTATATTGTTTCGTTTTGTATAGCAAACTACCAAACCATTGTCATTCACGTATACTGGTATGTACCTTCAGACCAACGCTGTACTTCAACATTACTGATACAGCCCTTAATAAAGAGGCAGCTGTCTGTGTTACATCATGTGATGTCATATACTGCAAGTACCTAGACAGATTCAGCTCCCAAGTTTTTTGTTTTAGCTGTGGCAGTAATGTTAATCACTTGACCTTAGGCTTTTGTCAATATTGCCACTACCAGCAGAAAAATACCAGCAATGCAAATATATCAGTATCGTAAGACACCGCTTGTCTGTGTTTTTGTTTGTCTTAGTGACACATTTCTCCAGTTCCTTGCAGTGCATGCTGTTATAGGATGTGATGTTATAGGATATACCAGTAATATTGAAGCATGATGTTGGTCTGGAGGTACTGGGAGAACAAGAGGTAAACATTCATGACCTGATCACAGCTGAACAGCAGTTTGCTATACAAGACGAAACAATACAACCGTCCATGAACCACTTGAAGCACACTATAGTTACAAGTAAAAGAGACATTCCCCTAATCAAAAGTCTGCTTCCTACTGATCTTGCATTGACTGAGCACATCAAACAAGTTAAAACCATGATGTGGAAAGCTGACGATTAACAGAACCGATGGAATGTAAATATATGTGACTGTGGGTGGGACATTATAAACGACATGCCCAGTCATTGTACTGGTGTGTGCTCTACCAAAGCTTATAGAAGTAATGGTATGTGACTGCTAGCAAAAATGCCTGCTCATGAATAACTGTTAATGTCAAGGGTTATCTTGCACCATTTTCTGACAATGTATTGCACCGGACATTTGTAAATAAATCCTTAATACTATGCATGATGAAAATTACACTGATGAAGAACAATAATGACATCGTACATGCATAACACATTTTACAGTTTAAATTATGTTTCAAAGAAGGAGGCTGCTAATTAAAATTTAACGATTATTTTAAAAGAACTTTGCATTCAAAATAAAACCTTTTCTCATAAAATCTGACAAAAATATGCGTTAAAAGTGTGTGATGTGACGATGACGAATATGCCATTAGCATATTAAATATTGTATCTCTTCACAAAACTGTTTCCAAAAGAAGTTCAATAGTAATGAGTGTATTCAAGCATGAATCACTTTAAAGTGTTTTGTCTACAGAGTATGGTTTCAACACCATCTGTAGTAAGACTGCCAGTTTCTTTTAGCATGCACTAGTACATGCGCTACAGCTTCCATAAACAAAGGAAAATCTGAATGAGCACAAAGATGTGCATATAATGATATTTAAAGCAAGGAACCACATAAGTATTTTACAAAAATATTGATCTGATGTAGATTAAGACTTCCCTTTCTAAGCACTATCGTAAATATGTTATTTCATCTGTACCGTGTTTAATGTGCAAAATGTGACCGCGTAAACGTTATATTAGCCAATCAAATTTGACAACTACCAGTCTATTTTAATATACCTGCATTTACATATGTAACAACGTTCACCATATATATGATACATGTGATGCAGATGATTTTATATAGTTACTTGTCAATTTTTTTTTAAAGATATATATATATATATATATATATATATATATATATATATTATATATATATTATTATTAAATATTTTTTTTGGGGGGGGGGGGGGGAGGGCGGTAACATTTCATTTGAAAAATGCTGTTTCAAGTGGTTTTTGGACATATAATCAATAAATACAATTGTTATATTAAAATAGTTTTAATATATAACATACAGGTTGCAAATATTCTTGTATGTGTAGTGCTCATGAAATCATGTCTAACTACCTTTATACCACTTTAAAACAAAGTTTAGGTTTACCTGGGTGTGGTAGTATTGAACAAACTAAATTTGCAATGGCGGCCATTTTGAAAATCAAGATGGCCACCAGTAAACTCCACTACCATGTTGCTATATATTTTTTATTTATTATATAATGTTTGTAAAAGGTATGAAATAAGTAGGGGTCTTGTAATAACTGTGTACCTACTGTTCATTATAGCATGACACAGTAGGCTTAACTAAAAAACAGTAATTTTTAGCCGGGAGGAGGTGTTTTTAAAATGGCCGTAAAAAAATTGCTCAATGATGACACAGTGTCATCATGCAGTTTCCGATTCAGGATACCCTAAATGACATAAAACCACCATAAAACATTGTATGTACCCTAGTTCAAGGTTAGGTCAAATTTTGGCATCTGGCAACCCGACTATTCATATCCCCATTCAGAGCGTATAAGAATATCTTTTTCTGACGTGAAGAAAGTATATAGAAAATCGTTTTGACCTCAAACAGTTAAAGACATCCCTTCTTTTCTTTGTATCGCCTAATCCCCAGCAGTTTACCGAGTAACAAGTAAAACCTTTAACCATTTTCAAATAAGCTTGTAAAACTTGCTACTTTTTGTAACTGATAATACTTTGCCTCACTTAGACTACACATATTACATAATATAAGATAACTAACAACAATCATATAATGCAGACATTCACATACACCTATACGCATCCTACACGTATATATTCCAAAAACACTCAACCTGAAAAAGACGAAAAAATTAAAAATGTAAAAACAAAACTTTAGAGTCAAAGGGAACAACATAAAATCTCCATGTATTAAAGGGACACACCCTAGTTACGGCTAGTTGTTAACCATTACGGCGTTGTTTTTCTCTATTAAACCCATTTTTTCACAAATAAACTTGCACTTTACTTACCGTTTATTATTTAGAATATACATTTCCATTCACCTGAAGTGTTTTTTGGTAATCCTGGTAATCCTGGTGTTTGTAATACCACAAAATGCATTTTTCGTATTTCATAAAATGGCACGGGCCTCTGAGAAAAAAACGTTGAGCAGACAAGGTCTAATCTATTTTTAGACAGGATATTTCCATTTCAATGTCACAGACGTTGGTATACCACGTGACCGTTATCATTTTGGTTCGGTTTGTTTTCTCGTGCACGGTTCGCGCAATCAACATCCGATTTGTTGTTGTTCATTTGTGAGATTTTTCTTCACAGTTCGTGAACATTTTCAGTAACAATAAAGTTCAGACAAGTAAGTGTCTCAATACAAAACGTTACAAACCCTTAAAACCAATAATTTTGCTAAGTCTTTCGATATCTGGAGAGGGGATACAACCAGGACAGAACAGTTGGAACATGTCCAGGAGAGGTGAAAGGAACGCATCCCAAGTCTGTGAAATTTGTCGTGACGTAGGCATTGTTGTGCTTCGAGCGACATCTACCGGTGACATCAGAATACTAACTTTCAAAATTATTTCACGCAATTGGGACATGGGGATTCCCATGGTATTTATCGATATAAAACCTGCTTTTTCACTCCATTTGATAAAAACGTGATCTAAGTGTGTTACAGGTTTGTAGATTAACCAAATTATAATTTATTTTCGCTGGATGGAACTAGGGTGTGCGGCTTTAAGGCGACCAGAAACACACTGAATATACAGACACTGATATTATAAACAAGAAAATATATTTAATATGTAAGTTTACTCGTAGAAATATTTTATTAGTCGGAAACATCTTACAATGCAGCAAATTCGGGAATGTCCCTTTAAGCCCTTTCCTCAAATATTATAATAATAATAATAAAGTAATAATAATAATAAATAATAATAATAATAATAATATAGTTGCCATGATTAACATGCACATTGGTTACAGGTAGACGAACAACGATGAAAAAAAAAAAAAAAAAAAAAAAAAAAAAAAATCACCTCGACAATGACAGTATAAATATATGACAACATAAATTACTCTCTCTCTCTCTCTCTCTCTCTCTCTCTCTCTCTCTCTCTCTCTCTCTCTCTCTCTCTCTCTCTCTCTATATATATATATATATATATATATATATATATATATATGTCTGTTCGTTTCAATATCTGCTCATAATGGATTAATCATCGCTGCGGCAAACAATCGCTCATGTCTATAATACGTTTTGGACGCTCTTGTGATTTCAGTTTCGCATATATCACGCCATCTTTTGTCCAGATTTTACTTTATATAATTTGGAATAGTTCTCATTCGTCAAGTCTTCGCTTATGCCGATCCCCGTGCCTTTGAGTTTCCTCCGGTTTACTATGGCTTGTGTTTTGACATCTTCATAAATCAAGGCTAATATTCGTTCCTCGTATTCAGGAAGACGAGGAACGAATATTAGCCTTGATTTATGAAGATGGTGTTTTGGTAGTTCTCTTAATAAACTTCGCGATGATTGGCCTGCGTTTGGAAATGTCGAATGGACCCAATCGGTGTGCAATGCTGATGTCTTCTTTTGTTATGTTCATTCCGATTTTTTTCAGCACTTGTACTGTCTTTTCTGTAGTTTCTGTAACTGTTTCATTTTTGTTTTGTTTTCATCACGGACCCCAAATATTCTAATACTGTCTTTACGGGTGTGTTGTTCTAAATTGTTTGTTCTTATTAAAGCTATATTAGCGGCAATATTTACATTTTTAATTTCCTCTTTCATGTCCATATTCTCCTTTTTCAAACGAGCGTTTTCTCTTTTTGATGTTTCATTTTCTATCTCTATGTGTCCAATTCTTGATTCTAGTTTTTCTAATTGCGCTTCAAACCTTTTGAATATTTCCACCTTTACACGCTATGTGATGGTACCAGATATTTGCAAAATGTGAGCATATCCAGCGTGAAATTAAGCAGGGGTCACAAGGTTGCGAAGCTGGCGACGAAGAAGGTTGGTGGTGGAGGTATTTTAAAAAATATTGTCATAACTAGCAGGGAAGGATGCAGAATTTTAAAAAGTAGTGTGTGGGTGGGTTGGTGGTGGTGGTGGTGGTGGTGGTGGGGGGTGTGTGCAACGCTTAAAGTTACATTCTCTGGTTACCATATTATAACATCATGTACAAATATGAAATACAAGCTCAAATGCACTTTTTAAAAAACTCGTGTGTGTTCGCTATGAACGGAGATCGTCAAACGTATACACTTGATTCGTCGCCTGTGCCGCCATAGCTTGGCAAAGCACAAACGACAGCCTGTTGGCAGTTTCAGTCAACGCGTGCGTTTGCCGATTTCAAATTGTAGGGTTCGTCTAAAAAAATTAAAAGAGAAATCTTGCGCTGTACGAAAGAAAGAAAAAGAAAGAAATGTTTTATATAACGACGCACTCAACACATTGTATTTACGGTTATATGGCGTCAGACATATGATTAAGGACCACACAGATTTTGAGCTACTTCATGGGATACTCTTTCCGATTGCTAATTTTTGCAAGGGATCTTTTATTTGCGCTTCCCACAGGCAGGATAGCACAAACCATGGCCTTTGTTGAACCAGTTATGGATCACTGGTCGGTGCAAGTGGTTTACACCTACCCATTGAGCTTTGCGGAGCACTCACTCAGGGTTTGGAGTCGGTATCTGGATTAAAAATCCCATGCCTCGACTGGGATCCGAACCCAGTACCTACCAGCCTGTTGACCGATGGCCTAACCACGACGCCACCGAGGCCGGTCTGCGCTGTACGAAGAACGTTCGGTTGAGGATACGGTACTAGAGTTTTTCGTTAAAACCGGTTTGATCTTGACAACGTATTATCGACAATCGTACCTTCCTATTTCAGAATTAATATTTTATAAAGTGTTAGTAGAACTTTCAAAGTTTAGTTTGTATACTATTAACACATTAATCATGTATATATTGTTAAAAATATAATATACTAAAGTAGACAATGAACGTTTTCACTTCAAATAAATATTCTTTCGTTTGGAAAGGGTAAAGTTAGGAGGGGGGGGGGGGGGGGTTTTAACGACATCAAAGTTAGAGCATATTGATTTAATAATCATCCGACACCATACAACCGTAAATAAAATGTGTTGAGTGCGTCGTTAAATAAAACATATCCTATCCTTCCTTCCATCTGCTGTTGGATGTCTAACATTTGGTAATTTTTACATATAATCTTAGATAGGAATCGGGTGCATGTACAGGGGGAGGGTATTGGAGGTCGAAACCCTTACTTGCCCAAGCTTAAAAAAACCCTGAAATGTATTTTCTGGGGGAGCATGGCCCCATATAAACTTCGCTCAACACAGTCTATAACCCCAACCCCGCTGAATTTCAAGGCAAATCCCCCACCCACCGACCCCTGGAAAGGCGTTGTACCTACCTCCATGGATATAAATATGTTTTGGAGATGTGAGACGACCCCTCAATAAAGACAGTTAAATTTGTTCAAAAATTGCGAAATCTCACGTGATCTCTTGTTGGGGAATTCCACACTTGTAATAAGCCAATGAAAACCGAGATCGGTAGGAGCCCGTCAAAAGTGTCCCACTTTCAAAATACTGGCTTTGTTTTTGACCTGGATAAGACAGCGTAGTGAAACCAATGCGGAGTGCGGCGTCATATATGCACCAAACGTAATTGGATTTTCTTGCCGCTTTAAAAAAAATTGAAATGTATTTTCTGAGGGAGCATGGCCCCATATAAACTTCGCTCAACAGTCTATAACCTAAACCACCCGCCTGTACATCTCTCGGACGGAACAGCGACCTTAAGCACTCGACCAAACAAGCACTCCAACCCGGGGATCAACGGCGGGATGGTAACGAATGATTTAAAAACCGCTAGATATGACAATGCTTGAATCGTGACATCTGTGACCCCCTTGGTGGAACATCCACCCTACGCACTCAAACAGACCACGTATTCCAACCCGAGGGGAGAACGGCGAAACGACAAAAGTAAAAGCATATACTCGATCAAATTAGCTGGCATAAATTTAGCAATATAAATTAACAATTATTCAAAACAACCCGCCTGTACATCCCTTGGATGGAAGAGCGACCTTAAAGCCGCACACCCTAGTTCCATCCAGCGAAAATAAATTATAATTTGGTTAATCTACAAACCTGTAACACACTTAGATCACGTTTTTATCAAATGGAGTGAAAAAGCAGGTTTTATATCGATAAATACCATGGGAATCCCCATGTCCCAATTGCTTGAAATAATTTTGAAAGTTAGTATTCTGATGTCACCGGTAGAAGCACAACAATGCCTACGTCACGACAAATTTCACAGACTTAGGGTGCGTTCGTTTCACCTCTCCTGGACATGTTCCAACTGTTCTGTCCTGGTTGTATCCCCTCTCCAGATATCGTAAGACTTAGCAAAATTACTGGTTTTAAGGGTTTGTAACGTTTTGTATTGAAACACTTACTTGTCTGAACTTTATTGTTACTGAAAATGTTCACGAACTGTGAAGAAAAATCTCACAAATGAACAACAACAAATCGGATGTTGATTGCGCGAACCGTGCACGAGAAAACAAACCGAACCAAAATGATAACGGTCACGTGATATACCAACGTCTGTGACATTAAAAATAGATTGGACCTCGCTTGCTTAACGGTTTTTACTCGACAACACGTTTTGTGAAAAAATGCAAAAAATGCATTTCGTGGTTTTACAAACATCAGGATTACCAAAAAGCACTTCAGGTGAATGGAAATGTGTATTCTAAATAATAAAATGTAAGTTAAGTGCAATTTTATTTGTGAAAAATGGGGTTTAATAGCGAAAAACAACGCCGTAATGGTTAACAAATAAACGTAACTAGGGTGTGTCCCTTTAAGCACTCGACCAGACACTCCAACCTGGGGATTAACGGCGGGACGGTAGCGAGTGATTAATAACCACTAGATATGTCAATGCCATCCAGACCTAACCACGATAACCATATTATTCTACTGTAAATATGTTCATGTTCTGAAGCTCGTGATTGACAACTGGCATACACCACCCGCAAACGACACATTATTATTTTAAAAAAATTATTATTATTATTATTATTATTTCTTTTTCGTTTTTTTTTGTTTGTTTTTTCTATCTGTCTTTCTCACTAAGACAGGATCGAAGTCGCAGTAACCCAATTGGCTAATTAACCAGCCAATCAACATCGTTAGATAATCAACCAAGATAGGACACCACTAATTATCGCCTATTTTTTTGCAGCACTCTCATTGGTCCAATCCAGCCAATCACGGATCAAGAACCCCACTACACCTAACTGTAAATAAACTGCACGAATTTGTCTTTGCACCCGCACCATGTTTTTATTTTTTATTTTATTACTGATGCATTCCATCCTAGCTAACTAAGGTATGTCAACTAGGGTTCCAGAAAGAAAGACATGCAGGAAAACCGATACCCAACTATCCAGATAGCCTGAAGACAAACCAAGTAAGCCTACTAAAATCCTATATTTAGGGGGCGGGAATCAAAATTCTTCAAACTAAATACCTAGATTGGTGCATATATGTATACAATTGCTACTTGCCACCGTTAGTTTCGTTTATTGCATTGGTAATAAAGTTAAGTATGCCAAGCACTGGGCTTTTTAAACCAATACCTACACAATAAGGGTTTAACCCTTCAATGCTATACAAGGACGGAGGGGGATGGGTGGTCATGAATGACCGTTGAACTCACTAGAATAGGGACTTAAGACAATTAGGTACAACCTTAACACAAAACTAGGATTCACACACAGACTACACGCTCACTGCATCAGTACACAGGGTGCATTGACTAATGATAACAATGCACCCGCCCCCACGTACTCTAATAAGGAACCGGACAAAAGAATACCGTTCCGAGTACACAATTGCAATGCACCCGGGGGAAGCTGAACAAAAGAATATCGGCCTCCCCCACCCAAACCCCCAATACTTGCTGCTGGTAATAACTTGGTACTTGGTGATGCCTCGACCAGAAGCGGTCAGGCCCTTTATAAGGAGACACCACAGCATCGTAAAGGTCTAAAATTAACGAGCTACTCTCGATTCACTAATATCAACACCTATATTAGCTCGGCCATTTACCTTTCGACCGACCGTTCAAAATTGCGCCAAATTCCCTCAATCAAAATTGCGCACCCTTTTCTCTTTGGTATTTAACTGCTCCATTCAAATTCCATAGCACCACCCCCACCCCCACCAGCCTGCTACCGATTTGATCGGAACGCTGGTGCTCCCTTGCACCTGCCTGTGCAGACGGTCCCTCCTCTCCCCTCCCCCCACCTTTCCTGTCATGAACCCTATGACATGACATGTCTATAACCTCAACCCCGCTGAAATCCCGGCACACGCGCCTTGGAAACCCGCTACATTTTTTTTTTCAGCATCGGTTATATGTACCATCCCACAGATAGGATATCACATACCATGGTCTTTTATATACCCGCCGATGGGTATCGATCCTAGACTGACCGCGCATTTCCAAAAAACACTTAATTAGGTCTAAGTAATGAATAAAAATAACATAGTCTTGAAATTGTTTACGCAAATCGAACACAGTACCCTCTTCCTCTAGCCCTAGAGCGTTATGTAATTAGTAACACCCCCTTACATGTAACGCGTATGCCAACAGCTGGCCACTGTCAAAATTCCAAGGCAAATCCCACACCCACCGACCCCTGGAAAGGCGTTTTACCATACCTCTATGGATATAAATATGTTTTGGAGATATGAGACGACCCCTCAATCAAGACAGTTAAATTTGTTCAAAAATAGCGAAATCTCACGTGATCTCTTGTTGGGGAATTCCACACTTGTGATAAGCCAATGAAAACCGAAATCGGTAGGAGCCCGTCAGTTCACTCAGTTCAGTTTTCATTAAATCACTCATGGCTCAGTATGTTGATTCAGATGTATTCATCATCCGAGTAGTCCATTAGATCACCTTGTGATTCTTGTGGGATGGTGCATATAATAAATCCCTTACCACTGATGAAAAAATGTGATGGGTTTCCTCTCTAAAACTATACGTCAAAATTATCAAATGTCTGACATCCAATAGCCGATGATTAATAATCAATGTGATCTAGTGGTGTCGTTAAACAAAACAAACTTTTAACCATCTACTATTCTTTTCACCCGTGGCGGGACGTAGCTCAGTTGTACAGCGCTCGCCTGATGAGCAGTCGATTCATGTGGGTGGGCGCATTAGGCTATTTCTCGTTCCAACCAGTGCACCACAAGTGGTGTTACAAAGCCCGTGGTATGTACTATCCTGTCTGTGGGATGGTGCATATAAAATATCTCTTGCTGCTAATCGAAGAGAGTAGCCCTTAAAGTGGCGATAGCGGGTTTTCTCTCTCAATCTGTGTGGTCCTTCACCATATGTCCGACGCCATAAAACCGTAAATAAAATGTGTTGAGTGCATCGTTAAATAAAACATAACTGTTGACTTTTATAATAACACCAGGAATAGGTACACTGGCAATTCGCGGCATTTTGAAACAAAAAAGTAGGAAAAATACCAAAATGTAGGAAGTAGGATCGCTGAACAGAGTATGGGTTACTCCTCCCAATGTAGGTGCCCACACCCATCCCAATATAAAATTCTGTCTACACCAATGCCCACATACCACACCTCCTACTTCATCGGTCCCGATAAAGAAACAGTTAAAGAAAAAAACAATAAATAAATCGCTTACCTCTATTTATATCCACTCATTTGCAGGAAATATTGGAACTGATCAGCACACAGTAGTTATGTTATCATTAGGTGGTACTAGCATTGAATCCATGCACAGATCATTTATATTTATTCACATTTAAAATAAATATGATTATAAATGTCAAACGGCGATATTTTCCGCATGTTTCTGGATTGAAACTATGTTCAGACGAATGTGCGTAGTATCGCTTTGACATCAATATGCATATTAAAACGTAAAAGCATTGTTGACGTCACGTGAAAGGATTGTTGACGTTTTCATGGTAACGTTCTCAGCTTAGCTCTCCCACTGGATCCGCGCCTGACAGGGAATAAAAGTAGCACAGAACTATGTACAGTAATAATCCAGTGTCCGTCACCGGCAGGATTCATGATGCAAAATATATAAGTACATACAAATATTCGTGCATATATGAGCCAGTTCGTTGTCAAATTTAAAAGGTTATGTCATGTTATGTATTTAAATTTTTGGGTGGGATAGGGGTATTTAATTCAAAGCAAAATCGTTATATTTTACAAGAAAACTTTATGCAGCTCTAAGTAAATGTTATCTTAAAGCTGAAATCTGGGGGTTTATACAGGACTCACGCGAGCGGGCGGAGTAAGCTAAAGCTTCGCTTTGACCAGAATGACTTCGCCGTGCCAGTCACAATGACGCGTAATCGGTGTCGCCTTTTAAAAATAGTGATCACTGGCATTATAAATAATCACAGAAGAACTTGTGGAACACTTATTCATAGATAATAATTAAAAGTATCTGAGATGCAACACTGGCACCACAAAATCATGCGCAGGCGGTTTAGCTCAGACAACACCAGTGTCCGACACTAAAAGTAGGCTTACATAACATAACGTAAACTCTATTAACATGCCTCTATCCAACTAAGGTTCAGGCACATCTCTCCCACACCCAATCTCTGACATGGCCAGTGGTCGAGTGTGGGACTGAAAGTAGGCTTACATATGCTACCGACTGTCTAGACTATGTCAGACACATTTTTTTTCTGGGAGGTTGAGTCACGCTCCACCAGAAAATACATTGATCAACTAGTTTCACGCAGACATTCTCATAATGAATAAATTCAAAGATGTCAAAGGTATAAAACAATACAGGCAAACATGTCCTAGCGGTATTTTTAGTAGAATTATTGACCAGTGGACCTCATTTCAACCAGATCGTTGTTACAATTTACCATTTGGGGCAGAGATTAAAGCAAAATGAAATGAAAAGAATTATTGAAAAACAAGACACAAGTCAAAATTACATGTTTATTATGACAAAGCTACAGCTCATTGCCATTATGTGTACACAGAATACCAACTCCTGCAATTAAGAAAATGTCCACGGCAAAAAAACATGCCATTGAAAAAATATAGTCCAAGGCAAAAAGGTGCCGTGGAGAATTAAAACACTCCATGGCATTGCCGATTGCTCTGGGCAATTACAGGGGTTGGAATAGCTCGTGTATCGAATGGCACAACCAGTTTAAAGCACTTTTTGCTGTAACTTTACTGATAAGGCTCATATAAAAAATCAACACAATCTACTTTTCTTTCTCATCTAATAATTGTTTTAAAGAATATAATTAAAAACCTACAAAACCTTAGATGTATGAAAATAACAGCATTCAAAGTTACAGTTTAGTCTGCACCCACCCCAATAAAAAAAAAACCCTGACCATCGCACCACCCCCATCCCCCCCAAAAAACACACAAAAAGTTAGACCTACAAATACAGGTATGTATTAAGAAAACAATATGACATCATCAACACCACCTCCCACATTAGCAAAAGAGGCTTATAAGCTCTCACTCCCAGCTCTCTTGTTGTCTTTTCCCCAGGTTTTATGCTGGTGGGTAAGAATATTAAAGACTGAAAATGTGCTGCTTTCCCAAAATCGCATCCCAGTTTTGATAGTTATATTGTCGTAACCTGAAAAACAGGCTGGTATCCCTTGTAGCTCACTAAAAAGCTGTTTTCCGTAACCTTACAAATGTGCACATTACAATTTAAAACAGTACAACATAAATAATACGTATTAACGTATTAAATTCATACATACTAGTACACATTAAACATAGTCAAGTACAGTTTGTATGCTACAAAATATAAATACAGAAATCATTATCAATTAGGAAATAACAATCATATGCATTTCTTCATAATAATGCTGGTATCAACAGAAACAGTCTTTGGTCAAGTGTGGATAAAGTATGTGCACATGTTAAATAATTCCATAATTCAGCTTTATTATATAAACCCCCCAGAACAATTAAGTTTTTGGAGGGATGGACATAGCTGTTACAGTTGTTGTTTTTAAAGGGAAGATCTTAGCTTGGCTGAAAAATATACATTGATGTATACATATACTATTAAAGATTAATCGTGCTGGTTTCAGAATGTCTGAACTATTTTAGCTGAACATAAATAACTTTATAATATGTTGAATTTAAATAACAATAATTAAATTTCCATTACAATATAACATCATCCTGTGGTCCAGCCGCAGCAATGGGAGTTTGTTCATTTCTCAATGAATGTAAAGATTACATCATCAGTGAACAGTTCATGTTCATATGCCGATGAACGTAAAATAAATAACAGACAATCCTAAAATAAAAATATCTATTCATAGATTTTTATTTTTTGTTTAGAACTTTAGAGTCAAGTAAGGGGTTATTCACATTAAATGCAATAATTCATAGGATACAAAACTTACTCCTCTTTACTCAAAGGCGTGTAACTGCTATTAATTAAAATATTCAACTTCTTGGACTTTATTTGTCAAACATAGCAGGAAGGGGAGGGGGATGCGAAGCATATATCTAACCTCCTAGCATATTTGTTTTGGATTTGCACAGATCAATGTCAGCTAGGCCCTATTTAAAAATGTCCATAAAAAATGTTGTTTCTTCAATATCTGTCAAAGTTTAAGAGCAGTGTTCACATGATGCTTGATGTTTGAACTATATCAATGGTGAACCAGACAGTCACTTTTTAAAACAAACCCTACATGTAGAAAAAAAATACAGACCCCAATTTTTCCCCCAGTGTATCCCTTGGTTTGATAAATCTAGTTGTTTCCATGTATTGTGTAACATGCCAAGCATGTAGGAACGATATCTGAAGTGGGAAGCAAAACCTTGTGTCTGTATATGTGTATGTGGAACGGTCACTAGCCATATTTTCCCTATTATTTGTATATAGTATGGGGGAAAACTTATATTTCCGTCCTTGGGATGTATGTACAGCTGCCCCCTCCCCCAGTTCCTACGATCCTTCAAGCATTTTGATAAAGGAATAAACAAAGAAACAAATATTCACACTTATCAAGATTTTTTTTCCAAGTAGGGGTTAATGCCTGCAACAGCTTTTAATTTTAAAACAAAAAAGAAGGTTTACTTAATAAAAATGATCCTAACAAAATTTACTATTTGCTATCTGTGAAGATGATGTGCCTCAGCTGCTTATTGTCAGTAGTGACAATGTGATAATATTACTCTCTCACAATAACCTACTAACCACTTGGAAATTCAAATGAAAGTGCATTTGAACAATAGTTCAGTAAAAACATGGCAATAACTGACTAATGTTTATCAAGGTAAAAAAAGAAAAAACCCACAATAAATCAAACAATAAGTGAACTATTACTGTACAGGAATTTAATTATTATGAGGTCTGTTTTTCATAATACAGGTACATGTATGCATTTTTAGACATTATAATACTTTAACATATGATCTTCCAGGGCTTCTAGATTATGGTAACCCCACTCCCATGGCTAGTGATATTCAATGTTGGGCTAGTAAATAACTACTATTGTCATACCTGACGGCTAGTGAAATAAAAATAAATAAAAAAAGAGTCAAATGCTGCAGTTAGGTCTATTTTGTAAATATATATGTTCTGCCCCCACCATCACCACCAAGTGTTAGTGGTTTTAAGCTCTAACTCATTCTTTAGGTGTCATATCTGATTATTACTATTAATTAGTAAAATTGTATTAACTTAAAGTTGGGCTAGTGAATTTTTAATCGTGGCTAGTAAATTTTTAAAATCACTGATCCCGTGGCTAGTGGATTATATAAACATTCTAGAAGCCCTGGATCTTCCCCCATTTTGTCACAAAGTAAAAATGGGAACTTTTCAAAATCTAACATCAAGACATATCTGCTAATAAGTACACGGTGAACGGATTGTATATACATACAAATATCGGGAAAACTTACCCCCCTCCCCCCCAAGAGTACCTCACCATTTTAGGTCCATATTTCCCCCCTAATTTGTTTTTTATATTAAAGATAAATGGATTCCAACTCCGTTTCCCCAAATCATCCTCCCTGTGGCCAGTTAAAAATTCTGCATATATTTGCCTACACTGAATATTAATCTGTTAACAAAATCAATTACACCAGCTTCCAGTTGAGTGACAAAACAGTTTCCTTTATAGAGTACAGTATGCAATTACAGAGTAGCACCCTCTGTACCCCATATACTCTGTGTTGCCTCAATAATGATTGTATAGCTTTTTTCATTAAATACTTGTCGTAAATGGAGACACTAACAAGAAAATTTGATTGGTAGATCCTTTCTGACATTTCCCCTGTCAGGTGAAATTTGGGAGAATGGCTCCTAACGATGATGTTCATGACCCCATTACTACTGTAATGTATACAGATGAACAGCACAATGGTGAAATATCACAGCAGGTTTTACGAAGCTCAGTTTGTGATTCTTATGAGTGAGTTTCCCTTGCTAACGATGATCCTCCTTGCTGGCTGAATGGCTTTTCCCTCAGGTTCTGCGACTCGCGTTTTAACACATTCAGCAAAGTCTGTGAACTTTCCAAAATCTGAAACAGTCATAGAAGAAAACAAAATACAAAAACAAATTCATTTAGATCAAGTGATTGCACACATGCACATATATTCATTTTAGGGAAGACTCATAAATGATTATACAGTAGGGACCAAAATCTTAGGAAGATTGGCTGGACCTTTTAGAATGTAAATTATGCAATTTCAGTGGTTTAGTCTTGAGTTTGCTGATGGTGGACAATGAAAAGCAGAGACTGCCACCAGTCCAACACAACCTCAGATTCTGAAACAGTCATTGTAAGAAATACTAACATACGAACGTAATTGGTGGTCTGTTCCAGATGAATCTTTTGCATTGATTTTAACAATAAATATTAAAGCCGCACACCCTAGTTCCATCCAGCGAAAATAAATTATAATTTGGTTAATCTACAAACCTGTAACACACTTAGATCACGTTTTTATCAAATGGAGTGAAAAAGCAGGTTTTATATCGATAAATACCATGGGAATCCCCATGTCCCAATTGCTTGAAACAGTTTTGAAAGTTAGTATTCTGATGTCACCGGTAGATGTCGCTCAAAGCACAACAAATTTCACAGACTTGGGGTGTGTTCCTTTCACTTCTCCGGGACATGTTCCAACTGTTCTGTCCTGGTTGTATCCCCTCTCCAGATATTGTAAGACTTAGCAAAATTATTGGTTTTAAGGGTTTGTAATGTTTTGTATTGAGACACTTACTTGTCTGAACTTTATTGTTACTGAAAATGTTCACGAACTGTGAAGAAAAATCTCACAAATGAACAACAACAAATCGGATGTTGATTGCGCGAACCGAGCACGAGAAAACAAACCGAACCAAAATGATAACGGTCACGTGGTATACCAACGTCTGTGACATTGAAATGGAAATATCCTGTCTAAAAATAGATTAGACCTTGTCTGCTCAACGTTTTTTTCTCAGAGGCCCGTGCCATTTTATGAAATACGAAAAATGCATTTTGTGGTATTACAAAAACCAGGATTACCAGGATTACCAAAAAACACTTCAGGTGAATGGAAATGTATATTCTAAATAATAAACGGTAAGTAAAGTGCAATTTTATTTGTGAAAAAAATGGGTTTAATAGCGAAAACCAACGCTGTAATGGTTAACAACTAGCCGTAACTAGGGTGTGTCCCTTTAATGAGATTTTACGTAATATTACAAGCTAAATATCACTCTCTAAAGAATATTCTTTCTGTAAATATCCTATTTGTTTTCATCATTAGCTGAATGCAGTCTGGGACGTTGATGATGCAAAATAGCTAGTCCAGATCTTTGATCGTCGACAACTCACAGAACCTAAATAAACCTGTTCTCTAGTAGTCTTTTAATGATTTCAGCAACCAGCAGGAAACATTAACTGATTTTACAGTCACAGCTACTGACAACAAAATTCAAAGTTAACTCTGTTATTTGCCGATATTCCCTTTATTGCGTATCTAGTAGCTAAAATAAACAATAAAAATCCACAAAAGAAAATTTGTTAATGGCCTAATCAATTAACCAACACTCAAGTTTTACTGATTACTACAGTCTGTAATACAGGCTTACGATATCCAGATGAGTGACATGACACAACAAAGATGGACAACTTTGCACGTTTTTAGTGGATTAGCAATTGGTGATTACAGCGCTTATGTAATTTATTTTAAACTACAACTTCTTTTGACATGAAATAAAGGCATGCTTAATTTATTTTGTTGAATTTAAACACATTTTAAATTGCTTTTCTGCTACTTTGTTTTGCAAATCAGTGCTCTACGCTAGTTTTTATACCTTACTCTTCTTTGGCTAGTGGACCAAAAACGTTTACTCACCAAGCTTAAAATGTTATTTGTGACACTACTATTTTTGTATCATCACACTTCAGTTGAAAATGTGTCATGTTTTGACTAATGTTGAGAAGGGCAATGGAGTAGGTTGCATACAGGTTGAACACAGTCAACGAGAAGTCGCGAGGTACTTTAATGTCAGTCAGAGTGTAACTGGGTGGATGAGGCAACGACTTCAAATGACTGGATCCATTTCCTATGCACAAAGACAGGGCCAGCATTAAGCAAAGCAAAAACACGATGCATTTTCAACTGAAGTGTGCATGAATATATGGATGGCAATCATGCACACTTTTATACCCATGGTGAAAACGCATTGCACGGGCACAACATACAGAATTTCAGACATGGGTGCGTTCAGACAACCCATTTGTTGGGGTGATAGTAGGTACATGTGTTTTGCATAACTTTTACCATTTTGTTGTGGCCTATAACCCAAAGTACCATTACTCATATTGAAATCCAAATGCTACTTAGGAAACTTCACTCTGGGCCTAATCCACGAAGGTCATACATTCCTTCTTTCATAATTAGTGTGTTGGATGGGCATTGTTAACATGTGTAGTACTAACAATATGAGTGACCCTTCAATAGTGACACTGAGTATATATATATATATATATATATATATATATATATATATATATATATATATTTTTTTTTTTTACACAATCTATACCAGTTTTAGCTTCTTTTATATTGATTTTAACTATAAATAATACTGTTTCATGAAATATTACAAACTAAATAGCCCTCTCTAAAGAATATAATTCAGAACATTGGAGATTAGGGTAATAAATTAAATACCCAGTAAAAATGTCTATGTATATATATATTTGACACAAGTGTAATGTTTTAGTTTCCAGCAATATGAATGTAAAGTTTAAATTAATGAATCTGTCACCTTCATATAAGCAGCCTCTGTTTCAGCTATTGTCTTGTCAAATTCATTCCGTGATGACATTTTCTTCGCTAGACTCTCGTTGACTTTTGCTAATCTTTCTGTCAGTATGCGAATGTCATTTTGTAACTTTTGCTTCTCTTCCTCCTCCTGCAATATTTGTTTGTGTAACTCATCTCGCTTTCCACAAAGATCTTCTATACCTGAATTAACAGATAAGTAACAAAAACATAGTTGAAACTTAAGCTAAATATCATGGTGGGCCGGGCAGCAGGGTCGGTTAAATAACGTGGATACTGCAGGCATTGAAGTAAGCATAGTGATCCTAAATTAAAAATACTTTTATTTGGATATTCAGATTTTTATAATCAAGAAAATATTGACATGTTTAAAATGGTTTGTTAGTTTATATTTCAAGCAAACAGTTGACAATCCATTGCATCTCTCTCTCTGTCTCTCTTTCAAACTACCGGTATCGGTGTCGTCGTGGTAGGCCATCGGTCTACAGGCTGGTAGGTACTGGGTTTGGATCCCAGTCGAGGCATGGGATTTTTAATCCAGATACCAACTCCAAACCCTGAGTGAGTGCTCCGCAAGGCTCAGTGGGTAGGTGTAAACCACTTGCACCAACCAGTGATCCATAACTGGTTCAACAAAGGCCATGGTTTGTGCTATCCTGCCTGTGGGAAGCGCAAATAAAAGATCCCTTGCTGCTAATCGGAAGAGTAGCCCATGTAGTGGTGACAGCAGGTTTCCTCTCAAAATCTGTGTGGTCCTTAACCATATGTCTGACGCCATATAACCGTAAATAAAATGTGTTGAGTGTGTCGTTAAATAAAACATTTCTTTCTTTCTCTTTAAAACTGTTATCATTGTTCTTATTCTGTCTGCCATATTTTGTAATATGTAGGGAGAGAGCTCAATATAGGCAATGCCTGTTGGTCAATCCCCAATGTACTATTAATGTAAATAAATAGGTTTTCAAAAACAAGACCAGAGACGATTGACACCAACCGGATTAGTATACGGCTGATCGCACAGCGCTTGATGTGCAAGGTAGAGATTTTTTAAACAACTTGTATTGTTGTTAATATCTTGATGCAGAGTTGAGTTGTTCCTGTCAAGTCTCTTTTTGTTAATTAGAAGTTACAATATATCGTGAAATGTTTTAATGCGCTGTTTATTGGGAGAAAATATCACACCCACCCGCGACACGACGCCACACGCAAATTTCGATAAGTGAAAAAAGAGAAGTGACTCTTATTAAAGAAAATCATCCTAAACACGCTCAAGATGTATAACAACAATTGTTTGTTTGTTTTTTGTTTTGTTTGTTTCATTACTTTATTATTTATTAGTGTTACACATGATTGCCAAACCACTTGTCATACTAAGAGAGCTAACTCTTTACGATCGTTACAACGGCAAGACCTGTGTGGTACCAACATGGCCGTTATAACGAGAGTTGACTGTAATACATACCTAGCCACCTTGATATCCTGGTTTGCATGGGCAGTAGGTCGACAATAAATACCTTGGCCAGTGTTTTGAAGCCTTTTGGGTTGTGTTTGTATGATGATTTTCAAGTTCAAAGCAAGTGAAGCCAAAAGTGATAAAAAGACTAAATGGAGATGTTGAAATCGTAAACCCCCTCCCCCCCAGACTAAGTGACTTAGTCTCTCTGGCTTCAATATACTTTTGTTACGGTCCCTTATTGTAAGGAGATTCAAAGTGACGTCATTGGAATACTTATTAGCTATATTATTACAATGCTTCGCCACATTAAAATATAACAAGCAAACAATGCTGTTTACAGGTCAGTATTTTTTCACTTTTCATAATTCTGGACAAAATATTAATTTTAAGTTTTAACAGATGAAAAAAATTAAAAATACCTTTTAACAAATATATCATAAAAAAATTACCGTTGGATATGTTTTATTTATTGTGTATGAAGCCAAAACAAGGGTCCGAAAAGTGACTGTCGTCGACTGTAGTAGACATTTTGGCGGGCTGGTAAATGTTTTGTTGGTTCTGGTCAGGCAGGCTTGTGAAATATTTTCCATTTCTCAACCCCTACTAGTATAGTCGGGCTCGCAGACTCTTCGGGCTTGGCTATTTTTGGAATAAACATTTGGAAGTACCATCTAGTGTTTGTTGACATATGCAAATAGACAGAAGGAAGTATGTTTTTTAACAAATGCGAACAAATCGGTGTGAAATGTTCCATTCTCTTGTAAGTTAAAAAACAAATATAAATCATGTGCCATTTTCAAAAACCTTGAAATAGTAATTGACCCCCCCCCTCTTGCAAAAGTGTTTATTATTTCCTTCCAATTTACTCTCCGACTTTCCATGTATCTCAGACTGGACATCTGCAATTTGGGTTTGTCAGCTGACCAGCCAATTTTTTTTTTAACGACGTGTTACGGAGCCAAAACGACTATGGTTATGGAGCTGAAACGGACAGGGGCCAAAACATCTATGGCCGAAACGTCTCGAAAGCATTACAGGACGTTAAAAAGACGAATTCTGGTGATATTCATACTAGGACTTGCGAGTTCCTTCCCTTTGTGTATGTATGTCACCGCATCAAAACTGGTACGTGTTTCCTACTGGAATTAATAACTTGGGTGGGAATTTTTTATTTCACTATATAAAGCACGAATAACAAAACAGCAAAAAAATTCTTTCGGTTAGACAAATGTTTTTATTCAAAATCCCATTTTCCGATAAGCCACGCGGTAATAGGATGTGCTATGCTATAAATTCTGCAGGTTAGTACATTTTTGTTGGTTCTGGTCCAGCAGGTTAGTAAAATATTTTTCCATTTCTGCACACCTGTAATGGAAACATTTAGCGAGTTTCATCTCTAAGACTATATGTCAAAATTACCAAATGATTGATATCCAATAGCCGATGATTAATGAATCAATGTGGGGTCTAGTGGTATCGTTAAACAAAAATTTTAGCGTGTTGCTATGGTCTAGTAACATTCGCGAAAACTATCAACTGCTAAACTGAAAAAAACAGAAGCGCATATATTATGTGTGTGCATATATTTAAAACACAATACTCACATTTCACTAATTCGTTGTTATAACTCTGCAGAGCCGCTCCTTGTTGCGACATTTTTGTGAAAATATACTGAAAAGGAATGAAAAATAGTCACAATTTCGAACTTAATGAATTGATGTGTGTAAAACGTCACAAATCGAACGTAGTTTCTCGTTTGTGGTACATTCCTCATATTTGTTTTGAGACCCGATCAAAAATTCAACATTGCGTTTGGCTCTAATAAGACATATGTAATGACTATGTATGTATGTATGTGTGTGTGCGCGCGCGTGCGTGCGTGCGTGCGTGCGTACGTATGTATGTGTTTGTTTGTTTATGTATGTATGTATGTATGTATATATATTATACAGTGTATGACATAGGCGTGCGGCCTTCTATTTTTCTAAGTGGCAGGCTGATTTTTGCCCGAATTAAACGAAAATGCCGAAATCGGGATAACAACATTTATTCGTATTTATAGCATTACTGCAAAACGGCTATATAGGGTTGCAAAGGAACGACTACGCATGTTTACATGGGTTACAAGCAATGCTAAGATATATTATTGATAAAATACAGATTGAAAAATACATATTTTATAAAAGAAAATTGCCAATATAAAGACTTCGGTGATCAGTGGGAGCCTTAGCAACAGTTCTTCAAACAAATTGTATAAATTCACTTATAAACTTATTAATAAAAAAAATATACGAATATGCTAATAAGCATACTTTTATGCAAAATAACGCCAGTTCGGAAAACGTATCTCAATGTTTTAAGATTTCATTGATCTTATTTATCTTCAAGAAAGTTTTTTCCCCTTCTTTGACTCTTTATTCCTATTTCTAGTACTCTTTTTCCTAGTCTGCAGAACAGTTTCCCTTCAGTTATATAATAATTATGGCTTTTCCATTATTAATATCCCGTTTTACAGTATCAGGTTGAATCTATCTGTTTCATCTTAATATTGAATACTATGCATGTGTGCATATGTTAGTGTGCATGTTTTGCGGCCTTTGTGTTCCCTTTCGTTTATCTTCGTCTTCATCCCTATTACTCCACACGCCCGCGTCTCTCTCTCTCTCTCTCTCTCTCTCTCTCTCTCTCTCTCTCTCTCTCTCTCTCTCTCTCTCTCTCTCTCTCTCTCTCTCTCTCTCTCTCTCGTGTATAGCTTTAATTATGTATTGTTTATGTACCATGTACAACAACCTTGACCTTGCTTATGTATCTGGGGACAATAAACAATTAAAAAAAAAGAAGAAAAAAGAACAGCCAAGGTATGCACTGTCTCTGAAGTAATCCCAGTGGAAACGTTAATCCAGTATTACTTGCTCACAATGTATAATTGTATTATATTTGACCTCATGTACTATGTATACGGGCTGAGCGAATAAAGATTTTGAATTTCAACAATGCAGTAGGCCTACAAATTAAGAGACTAAAGGTAGAACTGCGTGTGCTTTAGTAAACTAGTCTGAGAGTGGCAGTCCTCTCTGTGGGAACGAAATCTCCGGGAAAGGTCTTTCTCGGGAGTGGCTGTCCTCCTATAGACAAGACACTAGACAGATTCATGGACTCATCCACTATTATGCCAAACGGTCATTCGACTGCACTGTACAAAGATACGCCCTGATCAGTCTGATGTCGGATGTTGAACCTAAAAAATTTGATGGCAATTTGTAAATAATGTTTTATTTATTTACACTGAACGTTTAAAAAAAGAGAGAAGTTATGTAAGATGGTATGGGCTTAAAACTTAATAAATTAATATGTTTTTATATGAATTTGATCTTTATTCATTATGAAGTTACATGCCAATTCATTGGTTCCCTTTTGATGGAAACGAACAATAGCCTCAAAATGAATATTTTCTGCCTCAGTAAAATGTAATAATCCGTATGTGTGTATGGGTGTGCACGCACGCGTGTGCGGTTAATGTGCATATTGCAAATGCTACAGAATTAGGTTACCCATTTCTAACTCTGATGTATGTATGTATGTATTGATCAGATGTATGGATATCTATATATTGTATGTAAGACATTGATGTACGACCTCCTATTTTTCTAGGGGATGACTGATTTTTGCCACTGCTTCTGTCTGATTAACCACTGACAACTATTATCCCAGGTTTCTGGAGTCCAGGACTGCAGACTCACATAGCCAAGTTGTATTCCGAATAGAGCACGAATAAACATTAACTGAGTATAAGTACGACGTTTAAGTTAGTTGCTTCTACATGTGATTCCTGATTGGCAGGTGTGTATTTGATTGGTAACCAGACGAGCCAATTAATTGACGCTGTCTAGACACAAAAATACATACCAGTATTGTGGAATATTACCTGTCGCCCCTAAAATGGTAATGGACATGGTTTATTACTGTAAATAGTTCTGTAAAACTATTAAATAGACTTTTCCATCTAAAACCACAGAACTGACCAATTACGTAGTCCCAAAGAAAAGAAAATTATCACTTGGGTATCGTGGGTTGTCGTTTTTGCTCCAACGTAGCATATCAATAGGCCTAATAGTGTACATTTTTCCTTTGGATTATTTAACAGAAAAATACTATAACCCCATTTTGTTCCGTTAATGCAATTTGAAATATATTTATTTAAATAGTTTATTATATTATTACGTCATTTATGCTGTTTTACAAGTCAGGTTGATCAAAAGAGAAGCGCCTTGTCGAAAATTACTGCTTTTGTTTACACTGTACATACAGGAGATGGTCAGGAGCTGACGTCACTTCGCCTCAAGCTATCCCACCGGACGTCACAAAAAAGAAACAAAATGGCTTCCCCCAGTTAGCAGGAAAAATCATGTTTTTTTTATTAACTCTAAAATTACGCGTTTTTCATTTGCTAAAGTGTCAGTATGTGTTGGTGGTCCGGGTATGCATCTTTCCAACACATAAGGCTCTTGTTTGAGTTGACCGCCCCTTTAACGACGCACTCAACACATTTTATTTACGGTTATATGGCGTCAGACATATGGTTAAGGACCACACAGAGTTTGAGAGGAAACCCGCTGTCGCCACTTCATGGGCTACTCTTTCCGATTAGCAGCAAGGGATCTTTTATTTGCGCTTCACACAGGCAAGATAGCACAAACCATAGCCTTTGTTGAACCAGTTATGGATCACTGGTCGGTGTAAAGTGGTTTACACCTACCCAATGAGCCTTGCGGAGCACTCACTCAGGGTTTGGAGTCGGTATCTGGATTAAAAATCCCATGCCTCGACTGGGATCCGAACCCAGTACCTACCAGCCTGTAGACCGATGGCCTAACCAGACGCCACATAGGCCGGTCAAAAACCATAAAGATATTCTGACAAAATGAGCCAATCTGAAACCTGTTCACCATGTATTTGTATCATTGTACCGGCCTCGGTGGCGTAGTGGTTAGGCCATCGGTCTACAGGCTGGTAGGTACTGGGTTCGGATCCCAGTCGAGGCATGGGATTTTTAATCCAGATACCGACTCCAAACCCTGAGTGAGTGCTCCGCAAGGCTCATTGGGTAGGTGTAAACCACTTGCACCGACCAGTGATCCATAACTGGTTCAACAAAGGCCATGGTTTGTGCTATCCTGCCTGTGGGAAGCGCAAATAAAAGATCCCTTGCTGCCTGTCGTAAAAGAGTAGCCTATGTGGCGACAGCGGGTTTCCTCTAAAAACATCTGTGTGGTCCTTAACCATATGTCTGACGCCATATAACCGTAAATAAAATGTGTTGAGTGCGTCATTAAATAAAACACTTTTTTTTTTTTTTTTGGTATCATTGTAACCACAATATCAGTTGTAACAGTAAACCGTGTAAAAACACGTGCTATTTCGTTTATATCGATGTACAGCTCTAAATAGTAATGATAATATGAATAAATATTGTTATCCAGATTCGGGCTTTTTCGTTTATTTCGGGAAAAAATCAGCCTGCACTCCCTACGAAAAAAAGTGAGCCTGGACGCCTATGATTCCGTCTAGATGCGTCCTTTGTATACGTGTACCTGATAATCACTATACATTGTCGATTATGTATACATTGATTGATTGAAGCATATTTTATTGCTTTTTAAAGAACTAATGGATTAGGCACAAGTTACACGCCTTCTCCAAAATACATGCATATTATGACATTAATATATTTTTGCAATTTAAATATGAACAGAAATCGATATTATTGAAAAAAAGAAAGAATAAAGAAAACAGTAAAAAAGAGACGCAATAAAGTTTTCTATGTGATCTATAATTAGACAGCAGGTTTTATAAAGGAAAACACAAAACACAAACAAGGCATATATATAAGCATACGGGTCACTGACAAATAGAATGTGCGCCTGTCTTGTCATTATCATCAAACCTTTTCAACATTAAATAACACTGGTGAGGATATCGATGCGATTTTATTAGTCCCCTACCGGTCCATCCGGAGGGGACTATAGGTTTCATCCCAGACCTTCTCTCTGTCCGTCTGTCCCACATATAGTTTTTCTTCACATTGTCTCGAGATTTCGAGCTGTGTATCTAGCTGTTACAGATCAAGTTTGACTTCATGGTAATTTACCCATTTTTTGATAGAGTTATGGTCCTTGAATTTAGAAGATACCAAAATTGGTTATTCCAGACTTTTTTTTTGCAATGCTTCAAGATATTGAGCTGATATTTTGTGTATCACTGTATTATGTTCTATTAAAGATAAATACTTTTTTTTTTCATATAGGTATGATCTTTGAACTTAGGCAATATCAACATTTGTTTTCCGGACTTCTTTTTTTGCAATGTCTGAAGGAAGGAAATGTTTTATTTAACGACGCACTCAATACATTTTATTTACGGTTATTTACGATTATATGGCGTCGGACATATGGCATCGGACCACACGCATTGAGAGAGGAAATCCGCTGTCGCCACTTCATGGGCTACTCTTTTCGATTAGCAGCAAGGGATCTTTTATATGCACCATCCCATAGACATGCTAACACATGCCACGGCCTTTGATATACCAGTCGTGGTGCACTGGCTGTGACGAGAAATGGCCCAATGGGCTCACCGACGGGGATCGATCCCACACCGAGCGCGCATCAAGCGAGCGCTTTACCACTGGGCAACGTCCCGCCACTTTGCAATGTCTGAAGATAGTGAGCTGAAATTTTGTATATATCTTTATTATGTACTGTTACAAATCAAGTTTAACTATTATGGCGATTAACTCATTTTTGCAGAGTTATGGCCGAGATACGAAAAACTATTGGACCCAATAGGGGACATGTATTGGTTTAGCAATAGTCTTAGAATGCTTGTTCTAATCAACTTAATCCAGTATTTGACTACCATAATCGGACTGGTGACAAATAGTGTAAAACGTGCAGTTTCAACGAATATATATATTTATTGGATGCAATGCCTAGGTACCTATGAATTAACTTTTTCTATGACCTCATATTTTTGAGCCATAGAGTAAAATAGGTACAATCGTATAATAAAAGCAATTAACTTTGTTGTGGGTTTTTTTAAGTGGATGGTTTTAAGACAAAAACTTTTGGTTTCAATCATAAATGGAACACACAGTAGAAAACGTTAATCAACTTGATAGTAGGTAAAAGTGCTTTAGAACTTTGAAGGACAAGCTTGTTACAAGCCATCAACCACCTATGTTTTAAGAAAAAAAACCCAGCAATTCTAAATCTTGCTTATACAGAGGACGCAATGTTTGCGTCTGGATGCGGTTCGTCGAATTTCTGTAGAAAAAAATGTATTTGTTAACGTGAATAAAAAAAAGTAGTTATCTTTTGTGTGTGCTTCATTTATGGAATGTGCAGCAATCGAATAAGTAGGGAAGGAAAACGTTTAAACAGTACATGGAAATTTATGCAAATTAAATAGGCCTACTTAACATATATTTTTGCGTGTTAATAGAATCAGAGCGTGTTAATTGAATCAGAGCGTAAAAAAGAAAATATCACCTATTCTATAAGGGACATCGCTAACTGTAATCGCATCTCACCTTTAAGTGGTTGGCTGTCTTGCTAGTAAATGCTTTTCACACTTAAATAAATCAAACGAACTCTGAATCGCTTAAAGCAATGGACGTGGCAGATTCTGGAAGCCAGATGTCTCTGGAGCAGAAACGAAGTCCAAGACTCTGCGAAGAGTCTTCCTGGTTCTCAAGAATCGCCTGTGTCGTCATACTGGTGACCACCGCCCTTCACACAGTGGCCATGGCACTGCCGTACTGGCAGAAGGCTAATTTCCAAGACGCATACTTCTACCATCAAGGAATCTGGCATATGTGTGTTAAATCTGTTTTTTTGCCCATACCAGGATTTCGCCCAGGTCCCAACGGCACAGCCATACCTGAACTATGGCAATGTGCGGCACACCAGTTTCATCTGAAACCAGGTAAGATTAAAAAGCAAAAACGAATTATTATTTTTAATGTACATTTCTGTTGTGCATTCTTGGTTTTTTTGTTAATTGCTATCTCCTGAAATCTGTAAAATATATCTCGAACACATATTTTCGCTTATTTACATATGCATATTTGTGCTTTTTGTTTTTATTTTATGTCAATAAATACATTTACATAATTATATACCCACAGGTGCATATATACGTACGTTAAATTCATTTGACTTGTGTTATTTTTGTTATTTATTTGGTTGTACAATATATTTGAAAGGAACGTGCGTTTCTCACAATATGAAACAAAGTTATCCAATTTTCTTACTATGTTCTTATGAATTTCGAGAAGTCAAAGTCCCTAAAACTCGAACTATTTCTCAGTGCCCTTCAAGTTCGAGTTATCGAAGTTTGATTTTATATATTCACAACTAAAACCATTTAAAATATTATATTTCATGTTTATTAAACAAACGAGTCAAAACGTTCTTGTAAACTCTGTGTAATCCTATAATCTCTATGTGTATCTGACTCATAAATGGAAACATTAAAACTGAACGAAAGTGAATTTCAGGCCGTGTGAAACAACCAATCAAAAGTAACCATTTTTAAATCCAACCAATCAGTGGCTATAGAATCAATCTGTACACTGTGCAAGTATCAAATATATTACCCTGGATATTTTAGCCCATATATGAGTCTTCCCCAGACACACGAAAACCACTAAAACATTATAAATAAGCCCTCCCACCCCACAACTATAAATTTCTTGTATTATTTTACATATTTCGGCAGATTTCAAATATCCGGGCTACGGATACGCACCACCATCACATTTCCCCTGGACCCGCGCCTGGACAGGAGAGTGTTTTGACTGGTTACATAAAGACAACCCATTCGTCCAATATTCGGTCCAGCATTATCAGTACATAGTTCGTAACACCCTGTACAAACACACCTTTAATTTGACAACACATTGCCGATTGAATTACTGTTTTGGCTGGTATGCGAATCACAATACCCAATGTTTGCGTTTGTCATTTGAAAAGTTGTACATTTTTAAAGTGTATGAAACGAATTTCTAAAAAAAACACCTACAAAGCACAGAATAAAAGATGACTATGAGATCATATTCGCGATACGCAAATAATAGAAACCAAATAGTAGCATACACCCAATTGAAGTTCTTTGCAAATAAGCGCGACTCGGGTTATACTCGGTAAATGGCACACACTGTTTACGAACAGATCGCTAGATTTATCAAAAGAAAACCGAGGGTCTATCTTTCTCAACTGCTTCTCAAGTGGAACCGGGATATAGAACGATACAGAAAAGATGGAATATAATAGCACGACCCCGCTCAGAACTAACAATGTTTCAATTACAATATTGTACAGAGCTATATTATTAATGTGACATACTGGGTGATTGGTACAAAACATATGTCACGGTTAGTCCCTGCCCAGGGCCCGATCCAGAATGATTTGGTAGTGGTGATGATGGTGACGGTGGGGGGGGGGGGGGGGGGGGGGGGGGTGTAAAGGGAAATAGCACATGAACCAACTCGTAAAAAGGAAAACCAATTAAGTAATAATAATAAAATAAATAAATAAAAATAAAACCACCTGGGAAAAAAGGTACTTTAATATATTGGGGTGTGTGGGTGGCGTTCCCATTGGACCCGCCACTCTTGCCTTCCGTATAGGGGTGACTACTGCGATCAGTTTTACTATTGCAATTGTATTGCGATAGTTAAAATACTATTGTGATAATATTGCAATAGTGATAGTACTATTGCAATAGTACTGTGAATTCTTAAATCGTTTGATTACAGTAATATGAATAGCTATTTCGCAAAACTATTTACCTGTCTTGCAATATGTACGAATGTGTGTGTGTGTGTGTGTGTGTGTGTGTGTGTGTGTGTGTGTGTGTGTGTGTGTGTATGTACTTATATTTGTGTTTGTATGTATGTCTGTGTTTGTACTTAATTATTCGTAATAATGTCACTATGTAGTGAAATCATATTTAATAAATTTATAAGATAAAGACCACACATTGTTGTTGTTATGCTTCCACTTTGCATACTATCGAAACTATCGATAGTTTAGCAAACAATTGCAATAATTATCGATAGTTCAACTATCGATGCATTACTATCGAGGCACTGATTATCGCAACATATCGATAGTTCGATGTATTGTTACATCACTACTCCCATACCCAGATAACATTTCGAAATCACGGCCGTTATTAGTGTACATGGGGGTGGAAATCACGGCCGTTATTAGTGTACATGGGGGTGGGGACGGGAGGGAGAGAACATGTCAGTACGCCATGATTCCCTTTTCACAAATAACCTACACATCGTAATAATTTGGACGAAACCGTTATCGTGATTAACATCGTATCTCCGTACAAGACAAAGTCGAAAGGGTATTGGCATGGTTGTGATTGTTTTTACGAATGGCTGTCAGTGATTCGTCCGCAGGAAGACTGCCACCCCTAGAGACGCTACGCCTTTACGTTGTCTGTAGGAAGACTCGTTTCAAGGACTGGTTTGACAAATGTAAACCTGCACAAGATAGTTTAATGGATATATATAATTATATATATATATATATATATATATATATATATATATATATATATATATATATATATATATATATATATTAAACCACCTTCCATTTCGTATCATGTTTATAAATGACAATGAACATTATTTCACGAGGGACATAAACATGATATGAAATAGAAACTCGTTTAATATCCTGTTTATTACCCATAATTGATCTTAATTTATATCACTCAACTCGTTTAGTTGACGGTTAATACATACATACATACATACAAAGAGAGAGAGAAAGAGAGAGAGAGATCGAGAGAGAGAGAGAGAGAGAGAGAGAGAGAGAGAGAGAGAGAGAGAGAGAGAGAGAGAGAGAGAGAGAGAGAGAGAGAGAGAGGAGAGAGGGGGGGGGGGGGGGTGGGGGGTGGAGGGAGATATATGGTATGGCCATGTGTTTATGTTTAAAGTCGTTAACAGCAATGACGAGGCAGGTGTCAGTTGAGACTCAAGTAACAGATTAATAGTTTCAAATCTATTGTTGAAATAAAATTGTTCAAATGTTCAAATGTTTTTTGGATCTAGAATAATTTCAGTAATATATTATCCAAGACAATTGGGACTCGGGATCTTGAAATAAAGTTAGCACTGCATGAGAATGAAAAGAGACCACACTCGTATATGAAATCTACAAAACACTATGGCCCTGTCAGATGATATATTATATGCAATATCCACTTAAATGGTTGTATTGACATACTTTTGAAATGTAACTGAACAGACTGAAAATCCACACAATCTAAGTTCACCACATTAGCACAAAACAATTCAAAGCGCTACGTAATTACGTAAAAACAGCAAGTTATTTTAAAGTGATGAAGTTATTT
This sequence comes from Gigantopelta aegis, assembly GCF_016097555.1. Taxonomy (NCBI): domain Eukaryota; kingdom Metazoa; phylum Mollusca; class Gastropoda; order Neomphalida; family Peltospiridae; genus Gigantopelta; species Gigantopelta aegis. Next base: position 57,042,260 of record NC_054708.1, on the reverse strand, counting down.
TAACGACTTACGTATAGTGTAAGATGCCACAGTTACGACAGAACTCGATTTAGATATCAGTCTTTACAGAACACGTATCTTATTTCTTAAATTTGAACTAAACAACGGGTAACGTAGATTACATTCCTTAGGAATGTAAATTGTAAAATGAACATAGCATTTCCATGTTCACAAAATTAACAGATATTTTTAATATTGCACTGAACAATGAACACTGGATCAATTAGCACTATGTTGTTGTTATTTTCTTGTATAAAAGATCCCATGCTGCTAACAGAAAAGAGTAACCCATGTAGTGGCGACAGCGGGTTTCCTCCCTCAATATCTGTGTGGTCCTTAACCATATGTCCGACGCCATATAACCGTAAATAGAATGTGTTGAGTACGTCGTTAAAGAAATAATTCCCTTTCCTTTCCTTTTCAATGTTAAAGCCTCCTACCGGTTGCAATTATTTTTATCCGATTGTAATCTATTTACTATTTACTAGTTACACGATGGACCTTCAGTTTTATCATTTACGAGTCAACTCATGACAGAAAAGCGATTCACCATGTTTTAGATTTAAGGATGTCAGGTTTATAACAGTAGAGTTGCAAGGGTTTCAGTGGCTTTTATGATATTCTTATTTGTTGCAGAGTTACCGACCATTCCGGGTGCACCTCCCGCTCCGACTGGCAAACCCGACATACCTCACCTTTTTCACGGTAAGACTCGAGAATATTTATTTGAACATGTAAATATAAATGAGCATGGGCCGAACGTAGCCCTGTGGTAAAGCGCTCGCTTGATGTGTGGTCGGTTTAGGATCAATCCCCTTCGGTGGACCCACTGGGCTATTTCTTGTTCTAGCCAGTGCACAACAACTGGTAGGTATATCAAAGGCCGTGGTATGTGCTATCCTGTCTGTGGGATGATGTATATAAAAGATCCCTTGCTACTGTTGGAAAAATTTAGTGGGTTTCCTCTCTGTGACTATGTCAAAATTACCATGTTTGACATCCAATAGCCGATGATTAATAAATCAATGTGCTCTAGTGGTGTCGTTAAACAAAACAAAACAAACTTTAACTTTAAATTGCAATTGAATTATTTAATATGTAATGACGTGTCAAGAAAGTATTTCTTTCCTTTGTAACCACGTACCGGCCTCGGTGGTACAGTGGTTAAACCATTGGACTACAGGCTGGTAGGTACAGGGTTCGCAGCCCAGTACCGGCTCCAACCCAGAGCGAGTTCTTAAGGACTCAATGGGTGTGAAAGGCTACTACACCCTCTCCTCTCTCACTAACCACTAACCAATTACTAACTAACCTACTGTCCTGGACAGACAGCCCAGATAGTTGAGGTGTGTGCCCAGGACAGCGTGTTTGAACCGTAATTGGATATAAGCACGAAAATAAGTTGAAATGAAATGAAAATGTAACCGGGTCTATCAATAAAGTAGGAATTTCAGTTAGTTCTCCTCTTTTTCTCTCGCTTTTAATGAAATCTTTCTGACTTTGATTTTATTTTTCTATAAGTTATTTTTGTGCTTGTGATTATCCATTTGAGCATACAGTCCCTAGGCACATACTTTGTCCATCTGAGTGTGTCGAGAACAGAAAGAAAGTCGGTTTTCAAAAAGTCTAACATACTCAGAGGTCAAAATAGAAAAATGGACCCGGCGAGCTGTAAAATGTTTATCATCTAGAATCACATCTACATAATATATCTATGATCACAACCTAGGTGGAGACAACCTTGCCAACAAGCTACTGGAAATTAGTAAGTCGCTGTTAAATACGAGGGGACGGGACGTAGCCCAGTGGTAAAGCTCTCAGTTGATGCGCGGTCGTTTTGGGATCGATCCCCGTCAGTGGGCCCATTGGGCTATTTCTCGCTCCAGCCAGTGCACCGCGATTGGTACACTAAAGGCCGTAGTATGTTCTATCCTGTCTATGGGATGCTGCATATAAAATATCCCTTGCTGCTAATCGAAAAGAGTAGCCCATGAAGTGGCGACAGCGGGTTTCCTCCCTCAATATCTGTGTGGTCCTTAACCATATGTCCGACGCCGTATAACCGTAAATAAAATGTGTTGAGTGCGTCGTTAAATAAACCATTTTCTTTCTTCCTATTAAATATGATGTCCCTCTGCGAAATTCGCGCAGTGTTTTTCATGTGCCGAGTAGTCGGTCTCAGTTTTGGTATCTTTTTGGAAAGTGTTCACTTTATGCTTCAAGTTAATTTCAAATGGATTTTTGCCAAGGAATCCGATGGTGCTAACCGATTTTTTTTGGGTATATAATATGTGTACAACATGACCCCTCGGACACCCCAATTATTTGCTGGGTGGTCAACATGAAAACATATTTATATATGTAAATATTGGTCGATTTTGTCAATTAAAGGATGGCCAATTAATTTTCAAAATTCAAGATGGCCATCTTACTGCTCAACATTCAAAATGGCCTCGAAAATGGTGAAATTTTCTCATTCTTTCACCAAATCCAATTCAAATCTCGATATCGGATATATTATCACCGGCTATTGGATGGATGTCAAACATTTGGTAATCCTGACACGTAGTCATCAGAGGAAACCTGATACATTTTCCCTAAAGACAGGAAAGCACATACCACAACCTTTAACCAGTTGTGGTGCACTAGTTGGTACGACCCCCCCCCCCCCCCCTTCCAATCAGTTGAATGGATCCGCCGAGGTGGTTTGATCCTGCGACGTAAGCACCTCAAGCGAGAACTCAACCGACTGAGCTAAATCCCGACCGTATTATGGGTACCGTTTTGTGATGTAGATGTACTGTCGATGTCAAATGACCCCTAGCAAATAATTGGTTGCCCGGGGGGGGGGGGGGGGGGGAGGAGTCATGTTGGATACATTTGATAAAAAAATCGGTTTGAAACATTGGATTCCTTGGAAAAACTTAATTTAGAATCAACGTATTTAACAGTGACCTACACGTAGCAAGATTGTCCACCTAGGTTGTGATCCTAGATATATAGGGGCGGATCTTGGGGGGGGGGGGGGCAGGGACCTGGGCCCTCCTAAATTTTGCGACAGTTATAATTTTTTAATATTAATTTTCATTTGTTTTACGATCCCTCTCCAAACCTCCCCCAAAGTTCCGCCTCATGTCATAGGGCCCCCCAAATGGATTTTCTGGATCCGCCACTGGTATATACGGGTCTATTTTTAGAACCAAAAAAAAGAAAGAAAAAAAAAAGAAGGTTTTGCCCCCTGGGTAATAGGCCTACCTCGTCAATGGCCTATGTACTTCTCTAGTAGGTTGAATGCTTTGGTACAACACCAAAAGCCGAAAGCTAATTAATTAAGCACTGCGCTCCTCGAGAGCAACTGCGAATAAAATCGTCAGTAAAAACAATGTGTACAACCATCAGACTTTCCATACAGGGACATTCCCGAGTTTGCTACATTGTAAGATGTTTCCGACTAATAAAATATTTTTACAATTAAACTTACATATTAAATATATTTTCTTGTTTAGAATATCAGTGTCTGTATATTCAATGTGTTTCTGGTCGTCTTAATATTTTTAAGAAGCCCAAACTAGAGGTTTTTTTAGGAAACCAAATGAAATTTAACCTAGTACAAATATTAGAACGATCAGAAACACGTTTAATATACGGCCACTAATATTTTATGCAGAAAAATATATTTGATATGTAATTACAATCGTTAAAAAGTCTCTGTTAGTCGACATAAAAATTGCAGCAAACTCAGGAATGTACCTTTAACGCTTTAATTAATTTCGCTCCTTAGCGATTGTAGACCGATATCGAATCAAACGTTACAACACTTTACAGATAGGGCAGGACGTAGCCCAGTGGTAAAGCGCTACCTTGATGTGCGGTCGGTTTAGGATCGAACCCCGTCGGTGGCCCCATTGGGCTATTTCTCGTTCCAGCCAGTGCACCACGACTGATGTGACAAAGGCCGTGGTATATACAATCCTGTCTGTGGGATAGTACATATAAAAGATCCCTTGCTGCTAATCAAAAAGAGTAGTAGGCCATATAATTTTTTCATTTCAACTTATTTTCGTGCTTATATACAATTACGGTTCAAGCACGCTGTCCTGGGTACACACATATCAGCTATCTGGGCTGTCTGTCCAGGACAGTGGGTTAGTTTGTTAGTGGTTAGTGGTTAGTGAGAGAGAAGAGGGTGTAGTGGTCATGCACCCCATTGAGTTGTTAAAACTCGCTCTGGGTGGGAGCCAGTACTGGGCTGCGAACCCTATACCTACCAGCCATATGGCTTAACCCCAAAAAAAGAAAGAAAAAAGAAGTAGTTTGTTTTATTTAACGACGCCACTAGAGCACATTGATTTTTTTTTTTTATCTCATCATCGGCTATTGGACGTAAAACATATGGTCATTCGGACACTGTTTTTTTTTTTTTTAGAGGAAACCCGCTGTCGCCACATAGGCTACTCTTTTACGACAGGCAGCAAGTGATATTTTATTTGCGCATCCCACAGGCAGGATAGCACAAACCATGGCCTTTGTTGAACCAGTTATGGATCACTAGTCGGTGCATGTGGTTTACAGCTACCCATTGAGCCTTGCGGAGCACTCACTCAGGGTTTGGAGTCGGTATCTGGATTAAAAATCCCATGCCTCGACTGGGATCCGAACCCAGTACCTACCAGTATATCAATGACCTAACCACGACGCCACCGACGCCGGTTATCATTATCATTAGTTCGCTGTTGTTTGAAAATCTGAATGAAGGCACGTTCGTGCTGGTTTTTATTCTAGATTGGCTGAAAGTCACACGAGCATTTGTCGTCTTGGCAACTTTAGCAGGAATCTTGGGATCGTTCGCCGCCGTTTCATTCACCCTCTTGCCCCGGGTCCAAGGACGACAGTACTTCGGGCTGACAGCAGTCGCGTTGTCGCTGGCAACAGGTAGGCAAATACAGGGCCGTAGCTAGCGGGGGGGGGGGGGGGGGGGGGGGGCAAGGAACTGCGCCCCAGAAAACAATCCGGGGAAAATTATAGAAACTTAAAGAAAATTCTCGCCTTAATCGTTTAAGGAGACTATTTTAGACTCAGTTGCCCCCCGCCCCCCAACAAAAAATCCTAGCTACGGCCCTGCAATGTATGACTTTACCACAGAGCTTTCCATTAGGTACATTAGCTTTTGTGATAAAGATCGACATCTTGCGTGGATAGTAAAATAACATCCTACAGTTACTTGATATGAAGTAGATAATTATACATTAATATATATATTGATAGGCATATGTATATTAATTATTAAAGTATCGTTGTTTTATATATGGAGATTTGAATGTTCAGCCTTCAGTTTTAATGCCGGGTAACCCCTCTCTTAAAAAAAACCCAACCTCCCCCCAAAAAACCCCAAACAAACAAAAAACAAACACAAAACAACAACAAACAAACACACAAAATCCACCCCCACACAAAATAACGATAACCCTACTGAATATATAATTATTTAAATAGTATCGGGACTTTGATATTCCACACCCATTACTATATATCTTTAATATGGATATTTGCCACATTCAGTAAAAAAAATGTAGGCCCATATACTTCTTAGACAATTCCATATTCAGCAGGGTTATAATTTTTTTTGGGCCAACCAATATATGCGCTATACACCACTGTTATGTATTAGAGAAATAGTGGCAAATTAATTTGTTTTAAGAGAAATGTAGTTTTGAAACGGTATTTGAAATCAGATCGTACGGTCCACTTGATATTGGGCGTCTCTGTTAATAAATCTTAGCAAAGCTCACGTTATCCAGATGACCTTTCATTCGACCAGTCAAAACATCACTGGCATAAAACTCCAAGAAGCATGACGTATTCGGAAAAAGCATTTCTCGAAGAAAGGTAATCGAGACACAACATAACGTTGCCGTATAAATACCAGAGTTACTAACAGTAATAGATATCCTCCACTGCAGAGATCACACTCAGATTTGATTAGTCAGTTTGTATTTGAAGAGGTAAAATACTAACCGAAATTGTATTCCAATTATGTTCACATCTCTCCGTTAATTTTCAGGTCTGCTAATCCTGTTAGGCGTGATCATATTTGGCGCAAAGTCCCAAAAGATTCTTCCAAGTCCGCATCCGTTCATCCAGGAACTGCCCGAGCTGAAGTACGACTGGGCTTTTGGAGTTGAAATTCTCTGCGCCATTGTTGCGTTTGTGCCAGGAGGACTCCTCCTCTTTGATCTGAAGAGCACCGTCTTTCGCAAATATACCCAAAACATTGCCTAGATTTATGACAAAAAGAAACAAAAAGATAACTTTGAAAAGCAGTCATACGACCATATCCAATATTAATATATCAAATTCTTTAATATGTCTGATATAAAAAAGAAATATTTCAAGAATCAATAAATATATACAGAAGCAACACTTGTCATTGTTTTTGTGTGCACACAGAATCAAAGCTTGAGGTCTATCCATCAGATCAGATCATATTATATAAGGGCAGTCGAATAGTTATCGAATAGTTATAAAATATAAACTTGATATGAAGTTTTGAGCAAGGCACATTAACTAACTCTCATTTGGGTACTATATATATATTCGGAAAACAAAAACCCCACCCCCCAAAACAACAACAACAACAACCAAAAAAAACAACCCCACCTCCATCTTTTTTTAATATGTGATCACGGGTACAGTGCCAAATACAATGTTAAGTGCCCAGAGTTTTATATACTTCGGACATGACGTAGCTGAGTATAGATGGTAGAGACAATTACACACTCCTAAAAAACCAGATGGGGAATGTAGGAAATAACAGTCAATTAAAGAAATACCAAGAGGTATCACTGTCTAGGAATAAATGCATGATAACAATGAAGGAATTGGGAAGAAATGGCAACCAACAGTTCATGTTGGCAGCAGATTGTATGGCTGCAAACGACCTTGGAACAAGATAGGGATGACGTGTGAAAATTGAACGTTCACGTCTTTTGATCAATAATGGGTAATACCCCACGATTCGTCAAACATTAGTTTATTCGATGTAACATGCTACGTATCATTATCCCACCACTGCAGCGCCTGGCCAAGTTCAGCTAAAGTATCCGTTGACGTCGCCAAACACTTATCCCGATCATGTGCCAGGCGTGCTCTATTGGGAGGGTGGGGGTGGGGGGTGGGGGAGGGTTAGGGCTCATTGCTGGCCATGGCATTCTGGTAAAGTTTTGCTACTGAAGGTAGTCATTTATGATACGTGTACAGTGGACCCGAGCATTGTCATCTTGAAACACAAACCGTCGACCAGCACGGCGAGCAAACGGGACAACAATTGGTGCTAGTTACAACACTGATCCAGTATCAATGCAAGAAAATGCACCTGAAGAGGTAGAGACCTTCTCATACCTAGATAGCATTATCGATAAGCACGGTGGCACAGACGCGGATGTTAGAGCAAGGATTAGCATGGCGAAAGGAGTATTTATACAGCTCAAAAACATATGGAGCTCCAAGGTGTTGTCATTACACACGAAGATACGCCTGTTTAACTAGCGTAAAGTCTGTACTACTGTATGAAGCAGAGACAAAACACCACCGTCAAGACAGTAAAGACATTTATCAACAAATGTCACAGAAGAATTCTCCGGATTCGCTGGTCAGATACCATCAGCAACATTGACTTGTGGCTATCCGCAGGCATGCTCTGACATGGAACCCACACGACAAGAGAACACATGGTGAAGGGACCTCCAGGCGGACACCACAAAGACAGGCTATACCTGGAGACAGCTGGAAACAAGAGCCCAGGACAGAGGACAGACTCTGGAGAGATGTTGTCGACAGCCTGTGCCCTAGGAGGGACAATGGGCATAAATAAGTAAGTTCGTATGTTATCCCGGTAGTACTGACCAGTGACCCTCCATTGAACAATATGGAGTGTGTTCTGTCACTCATAGTGATGCCACCCCACATCATAATTGAACCACCACCAGAGCTGACACGTGGCCTGAGGTTGACGTTTACTTGGCATTCATTTCGACGTCGAGTGAATCTGGATTCGTCAGAAAACATTACACGAGACCATAGACGATTCTCCGAGTTTCTACGCTGTGTACACGATTGGCGACTGTTTACCATGTGGCGATTCGTTAACGGTGGCACAACACGTGGTCGCAGGGCATGCAGATGAGCTGCATGTAGCCGATTTCTGATCGTCTGACCCGTCACTCGGACCCCAGTAGCCTGGTGTAACTGTGCAGCGATTTGAGTCCCTGTTTGAGCTCGATTTCGTAGAATCTTGGTTCTGATGAACGATCCTGGACTCGTGTGGTTAACATGGGACATCCTGAATGGGGTCTATCATCAACATTGTGGGTCTTCTGGTATCTGGTCCATAGTCTGCAGATCACAAACGGCGAATCATGCCAATAGCCCTAAGGCGTTCTTCACGTCGTAGACGCCGCATCACTAGTTCAAAGACAAACAATACATACCATCCAAAGAACAAATGTTGATTGATCATGCGATTCAACTAAATTAACAATAGTAATCACTCAAAGATATTTATCGACCGCTCTGTGAAGTGAAAAAAATCGCAAACGACTCCCTACCCACGTGTACGGGGCTACTGCGTGTCGCACATGCACATTTTCGCCTGTGTTTGGGTGTTAGATTGTGCAGCCATGAACTTTCGTTCCTAGGTAGGCATTTTTGAAAGCTGATCTCTGTTCCAATCATTGGTATAAACATTTGCATTTTAACTTCCCCTACTTGTTATATATATATTGTTTTGACCATACAGAGTTTTCAGTAGCGCTCCCCAACCTCTCCTTTCACGACTCCGTTCTAGCTTTTCTCGGTGATTGTAGCACAAAATTTTGTATGTTATTATTTCATCAAAACACACACACACACACACACACACACACACACACACACACACACACACACACACAGAGCAAAGAAACGGGGTGGGTGGAGCGCACTTTTCACTATTCTGGACAAGAAGTATTTAATTTTTAAAAATGCTTTATTTAACACATTTTTATTTACGATTATATGGCGTCGAACTTATGGTTAAAAACCACATACATGTAAATAATGAGAAAGGAAATCAGCTCCCGCAACTCCTTTCTCAGCAAGAAGGAATATTTTATGTTCACCATCCCACTGACATTACGCCAATTGTGGACCACTGGCTGAATCGGGAAATAGCCCAAATGGGCCCACCGACATGGACCGATCCTAGATCGATCGCGGCTCAGACGAGCACCTTGCCCCTAGGGCTCCATTCCGCCTCAGGCGGGACGTAGCCCAGTGTTTAAGCGTTCGACTGATGCGCGGTCGGTCTGGGATCTATCCCCGTCGGTGGCCCATTGGGCTATTTCTCGCTCCAGCCAGTACACCACGACTGGTATATCAAACGCCGTGGTATGTGTTATCCTGTCTGTGGGATGGTACATATAAAAGATCCCTTGCTGCTAATCAAAAAGAGTAGTAGGCCATGAAGTGGCGACAGCGGGTTTCCTCTCTCAATATCTGTGTGGTCCTTAACCATATGTCCTACGCCATATAACCGTAAATAAAATGTGTTGAGTGCGTCGTTAAATAAAACATTTCCTTCCTTCCTTCCATTCCGCCGCTTGACATTGAAAGTTGAAATAATCACTGCTCTGCTGGATAATTCAGGAGCGGATATAAAATTCAGTTAACTAGGGTAGGGATGCTATTGTATCTGCGAATATGAAGATTTCCCTCGCATCTACCATTGGTACCAATGAAAAATATTCCGAAGAAAAAGGGAATGGAATTAGGGTGTGTGTGTGCGCCAACATGAACACCTACATTTAAAGGGCCTGTCAAGGGGTGTTTTTTTTGCCATTATTAAGATGTTGCCAACTAAAGGAGACGTTTGTATGACTACATTTACATATTAATTACATTTTTGAAAATGGTGAACCGTGCATACACGAAGAATGTATGTTTGCAAATGCATGTGTCTGAACGCACCTAGAAACTAAAATACTTTCCTGTTTATTGGATGGTGTTACCCTTTTTTTTTTTTACTAGAATGGATTCGTTTTACGTCCACGTTGTTGATTTTTTGTTAACTGATTGGAATATATTTTATTTCATATATTGTAACTAAAAAATATAGAATATTATTTCCGTAAGCATCGTATGCATGCGTGTTTTTGTCGTTAACCAAACGCAGTTTAGGACGTCGATGGTAAATAAAGCTAAAACGATAGCTTGTGTCCTACCCACTAAGCATCGTGCTCCTCCCCTCACTCCAAAATATCGTTCATACGGGCCTGCATTATTAGTCATTTGGGGGCGAGACGTATCCCAGTAGTAAAAAACTCTCTTGATGCACGGTCGGTTTTGAATCGATCCCCGTTGGTGGGCCATTAGTCTATTTCTGGCTCCAGTTAGTGCACCACGACTGGTATATCAAAGCCCGTGGTATGTGCTATCCTGTCTGTGGGATAGTACATATAAAAGATCCCTTGCTATACTAATGGAAAAATGTAGCGGATTTCCTCTGTAAGACTATATGTCAAAATTACCAAATGTTTGACATCCAATAGCTGATGATTAATAAATCAATGTGCTCTACTGGTGTCGTTAAACAAAACAAACTTTAACTTTCATGAGTTATTTGCTAAATTATTTGATATATATGTTTGTCTGTATGTCTCTACATTATACTACGTAACAGTGATTACTTGATACCTGGGCCCCATTCCACGAAGCGATCTTAGCCCTAAGATCACCTTAAGTGCATAACTGTCGTATGCACTTAGGATGTTAATTGCATAACTACAGTATGCACTTAGGATGATCTCATAGATCGCATAGTGGGACAGGGCCCAGAATTATAAAATCAAGTTGAAAACCATGCATATTCTGAAATAAAATATAGGCCGTAATGAAGGGAATATTTTAAGATGAGCGTAAAAACGTGCGGAGAGAAATAAAACTGGATTGATAGTCAAACACGCGTATGCACTTCCCACAAGGACCGTCCCCTAGAACGTTTCCTGACCTGAGGGGATCAGGTGAAGAGGCACACATATTTTTAAAGACAATTTCTCTATTGTACAATTCACTTGATATATCCAATTTGATACAGTTGATTACATTTTATTACTAGATGCAATACACACACACACACACACACACACACACCACACACACATACACACATACATACATACATACACACACACACACACACACACACACACACACACACACACACACGAACGTATAAACTGCAGGTATTAATACATACATGCACCTGCACTAGAAATGATCGCATACCACTTTAATGTGATGGAGCGCGAAAGACGGGGGAGGAAATAAACACAGAATATACAAACGTTTGGGAGCAATCGAGACTAAAAAAAAGACGAAGTAAAAAGCCAAGAAAATCCCTTATGATCACGTGATCAGGAAATGGTACTTAGTCAACATTTGGTGATCATTCACGAAAGGAAATATTTACTATGTCTCGACATATCTTAGATGTCGAAGTGACAGGCGTAGAAAAAAGAAGATACCCAGGAAAACATTATGTAAGTTAAATAGAAACAATCCGATTTCATCAAACGATGGAAATCAGCGTTTTGTTTTGTTTTCTCCACACGACGGTCCACAGTAGTCCAAACAGTTTGGGACTGAGGCTTCAGTACCGACATTTGTATGTCATAATAAAACACAACATACGTCAGCGAGTGATTGATGCACCCAGACTGATTCATATTTAGAGTTGTAGGATTGTCCGAATTAGGTTTTAATTGACATTTGAAAATCAAAACAACAGCCATTTTATAGCATTAGACTAGTAGAGTCTGTTTGAAAGTTTGTTTTGTTAATTACTGTACACCACCAGAGCACATTGAATTACAGTGACATTGGTTTATTAGTTAGGCCCTATGGGCTACTGGATGTCAGACATTTGGTAATTCTCACATATGAGGCGCTAAAAATATTATGTACGGCTCGAGGAGGTGGGTGTAGCCTGTAGGTCCAAACGTTATGTAGTGTTACAGGGGATGGGTGGCTGTATTTAACCGGTGCGACGATTTACCCAATACTACCCAATTCTTGCCCAGTACTACCCAATACTCACCCTTCTATAATACGAATAATTTTTATAAAATAAAAAAAGAGGTAAGTATAAAAAAATATATAATTCTAATCTTGATGATATGGACAATTTTTATCACATTACTGTGATCAGAAAACATTAAAAAAACCCCACAAACAATTACAACAGGTGTGAGAAAAAGAAAAATACATTTTTGAAGCATCTGCCAAATCAGGTACAAGACCTTTAGTCATTAGATATTATATATTTACATTACCAGTTTATTAGATGCAGTTTTTGAGCGGGCAAGTCTAAAAAAAAAATTTAAACATATTTTTTAATAAATTATTTACTTAGGCCCTAAGTGGAAAGGCCTCAATTTGTCGTTTCACCAATTAAGACCAAACATTGTTTGCTTCTGGGTTCTTTGTAGTTAGTATTTCATGATGTATTGAATACGAATCTGACTCATGGGTATTTGTGGGCCTGTTTGCAAGCAGGATCTAGGCTAATTACTGTCGATATTAACTTAAATAAGTTCACCGCTTTATTGTATGAGTACAGCTCAGATCATGGGTACAGAAACTGTTACACCTAGGTCAAATATTAAACTTTGCACAAATCATGTGAAATGACACTAATTTACTGACTGATATCTAAACTATGTAGATTTATAACTTGCAGATCAAGAACATAAGAATTTTGCTCTTGACGGAGCATTTCATAGCAAGACATGCATATCTTCTGCTCATAACATGGTGTCTTGTGATGCATAGTAACTGACAATAAATAAGGTCATTTCACAATTAAACCCAAAAACAAACATGAATAAGTGGAAGACTATGTGAAGACACCAAAAAACCCAAATTGTGTATAAACTTAAAGTTTAGAAGTGATACTGTAAAATAGACACCGTTATGAGCAGCAGATTAAAAAAAAAAAGTTTCCAGGTAAAGAAAACTAACACCATTGGACATATACAACAATGAACACAATATGGTACATGGAAATAGATTTATTCATCATTTATGATAACCCAAAATCAATAGCACACATTGAAGTAGAAAGACTATTTCAAATCACCTTCTGCGCATAACACAGACACTGATTATGCCAAAATACATCATAAAACACTGCAAATCATACAGATGTGACCCCATTTGACAGAATGACTTAATCATTCCTAGGATGTATTAGCTTGTCTTGAGTAATAAAAAAAAAAAAAAATACAATGTACTAGTATATATATATATATATATATATGCTATAGACTTGTGACACAGAAAACCGGTAAAATATGTTTTTTAAAACTGAATCTTTGTAATATTTCACTTTTATAATGAATATAAAAGATTGGAAGTAGAAGCTCTGTAAATATACACAGCAGGATAATATTGCCTCTCAATTAGTGTTAAGTTATAACATCTTACTTTAATGATTGGGAGAAGAAAAGAAAAAACAATAAACGAAATATGAGGAAAAAATAGTTGGCAATCACTGGAATAAAACTTGTAATTTGATCATTGGGATCCAATACTAAACAGAAATCATGTAGGCAATTTGTGTCTTTAAAAGAAATCCTTGGAACAGGCATAATGTTCAGGATCTTATTGGAGAAAAAAAAACGAGGTGTCCAATACATCAGACATGACATAGTGCTACCCCATTTTCCTCAGGAAATGCAGCTCTGTTCCATCGTCATCAACACTTTCAACCTGCAAAATATGAAAATGTCACATTATATAACAAGCTTGTACAATGTACTGACAAAATGTAAACAGAAAAAACTCCACATTTGTTTCATGTTTGTGCTGTTGCTTCTGTTGTTTATCTTACAAGGTTTGTTGTCAACATCCAAATAAATTTTCATGAGGTTTAAATAACTAAGTAATTTAATCCAAAACTTAAATCTGTTTTGTACATTCCATAAAGTTTTTTTTGGCACAAATGGCAAAAGGGGGTGAGGGGGTTAGGATCGGTCAGGTAACCCGAGCCACACATATTATTTA